>NW_028229522.1:1168014-1468014 GCF_053477565.2 Lygodium microphyllum
ATTATTGCATGCAAATTAACCCATCTATAGATCTATATTCCAACCTATTCTAGTATACATTAGTTGAATTTACATTAGCAATCTTCTAAATCACCTCATAAATCACTAAATCATGTATACATGCATTCCAATACCACCATGCAAAGCTTAATCTTTATGGGTTTCATAGTAAAATTAGCAAATCAGCAATCCACAGTACAATCAAAGCTCAAAATATATGAGACTCAAGTCTCCAATTCCCTTCATTAAATGGCACTTGCATCACTTCTAGATGAGAGAGAATTAGGAGATAGAAATCTACCATTTCAAGCCTAAATTAGTGACCAAAATCAAAATTCCCAAACTTTTCTCTTGATTTAAAGCATATGAAGCACACATTAGCTCTTCGACAGTTGCAATGCAAGTTATCTTAGCTATAGATGAGCAATATTTCTTCTCAAATCTATTGTAATTTCCTAGATTTCCACCAAATCCCGTTATTATATGGTTGAGATTTGATAACAGGATTCTTGAGACAGGTTGATAGACCCAAATTTGTATTGAAATTAGATCCATAATAGCAATTTTCGGCTAAGAAAGTTTACATCTACTAGGAGAGAAGAGATGAGTGGCAATTTGGAGAAATTTCTATAGCTTTCCAGGAAGAGAAATTATTACTTAACAATTGCCTTATTATTCCATCTAGAAAAAGGACTATACAACAAGTCCCTTTGCTATCTCTAATTTCTCCCCTGCTCTCTCTTAGCCCACCACTCATTTATCATTAGATCTACCTCAAATCTCTTAGAATGGGAGAGAAAGAGCCCAACACCCAAAACATCCAAAACTTGACATTTGGTAAGGTTTTGTTTTCATAGGGACTTCCATGTGTCAATTCAAGCTACATATCCCTTTGGCCTTGCTGTCATATTAAATGATATCCATGTTAGAATTTCAAGAGAGACAAGAAGTAAAGAGGTGGAGCAAAAAGCAGTGTGCATAGTGTTGTCTTCATCTTTAATATTCTTCATCATTCTCACACCTCACAGTCTAACACCATAATAGTGAAAGTCGTCTAGGTCTAATTGCTGACCATAGGTTAACCATGGTTGACTCATTGACTCACTTATTGATCACATACGACATACAGCTAACCTACAGCTGGAGAGTCAATAGAGTAGAATGAGCTTGATTCTCAACACTCCCCCTCAAGCTCAAGAAAGACATTGTATCCCAAGCAGCTCTCTAAAGCGGTTTACCCAGTGACTTGGTAAAGATGTCAAATACTCCCACAGCACTTAGTCCAAGGTCATTTTACTCAATTAATCCCCTCCAACATCCCACAAAAATCATTGAAGCTCTCTTGATGTAGCATGGTGCTCAAACTGCCAATAAATGCTGGAAACTAGCACAACCAACAAGTATTCCAAGTAAGACACGTTTTAAGATTATGTTGCGAGTTTTGAGCATGATAGGAAGAAAGAGAGTCAACAGGAAATATTGCCACCCTCTACAATCATGTACTGAGGTGGCAGTATTCAAGAGGAACAATTTATCTAAATTTTTGTAGCACAGATAGTGTTGAGTGATAGAGAAGAGAATAGTGCCAGCTACACAAAGGAGAGAGCAAAACTTTGTCACCCAATGACACTTTAATCCAGAAGATGGAAAGAAGCAATCTAATCAGCAGGGCAACATGTCATCATCTTCGCAATCCTATGTAGTCTCTGCTACTACTCAATGAAGTGACAAGGCTGCATGCGAAGAGAAGGGAATGAAAGTCAAAGCTTTCCAACACCATCGCAACAAATCAACTTCAAGCGTTAATTAATTGCTTTGAAACAAAGCAATAACGAAGTCGACAAGAGGAAGAGAATCATGCCCTGTAGGTCATATGTAGGCAAAAATTGGCCACTTTGTCGATGTTATTTCCAACATGCTAAGATAGACCGATTCATCTTCATCTCTCTTTCCTCCTGCAACAATGTCATACACTCTGAAGTGACTGTAAAGTCCCCGCTTCACCATGTCACCTGAGTTTTCTCTATCTGTTGGGAATTATTCCAATCTCGAAGACGAAGAAAATGACCAGGAACATCTCTTGCACATTCTAGATAAGCCAATTAATGGCACAGGCTTTGCAAAAATCATGGAACTGTCTCTAAGAACTTGAACTATGGACCGAGTCTTAGAGGGTGTAATATTTTAGAATCTCAAGTTGTGGAGTTGCTCAAGCTAGCAGATTTGGATGCATCCTTTGCAACGAATCTATTATCTTGAATCCATCTTGATCTTGCTTCCATCTCGCATAGCGTCCCTGTGACGAGCGACTTCCCCGAACTTCCGCACGTATTCCATGTGACACCATCTATCATATGGACAACTTGCCCATGAGCTTCAAGTGCTTATCAATCTCATAGAAGAGTCTATAGTCTATTGTAGCCTCGACATAACACATATTTCATCCCACTACATCCAAATGGGGTTTTCTAGGCTTTTGCATGACCTGACTAATAGGTCCAATAGCGTATCTAAGATCAGGCCTAGTAATGGTAAGGTAGATGAGACTTCCTACCCTTCACCTATACATAGTAACATCTAAAATTTCAACTCTAGTATTCATACCTAGCTTAGTATTGTGATTCAATGGAGTATCCAAAGGTTTGCAATTTGTCATACCATATTTCTTCAACATCTCAAGTTCATATTGGCTTTGCATCAACCAAAGTCCATTGGCTAAATTCACAATCTCAATGCCTAAAAAAAACTTTGATTCTCCCAAATCCTTCATATCAAATTCAATTTTTAGTATAGCCATTACACTCTGTATCCTAGTGTCATCGTCTCATGTAATAATCAGATCATTGACATAAATGACTAATAACACAAGACATGCATCTGTCTTCTTTGTAAAGAGAGTATGATCAATCTTTCCAACTACAAATCCAAGACTTTTCCAGTAAGTACTAATCTGTGCATGCTAGACTCCTGAGCTTTTGTTTCAGCCCATGCAGTGCTTCATTTAGCTTGCATACATAATTCGAATACTGAGGAGGATACACATATTCTTCTAACTAATCCATAAACAACTCTTTTGCCAAGTCTCCATTCAAAAATGCATTCTTCACATCCATTTGTTGTCATTTTTAGCCATTTGTTGTGCACCTAAAGTAATCACTATTCTGATAGTTGCCATTTTGGTAGCAGGGCTGAAATTCTCTTCATAATCCAATTGCTGTGCATATCCTTTTGCCACTAACCTGGCTTTATAAACCCATTTACAGTCAATTGACTTCTTACCATTAGGCAATGCAACCAATTCCCGAGTCTAATTTTTAGCCAATGCATTCATCTCCTCATCCATTGCTTTGTACTAATTTTTGTCCATGACGGTTTTAATGAATGTAACAAGCTATTTGTATTCCATGACCTTTGTCATATATGGATAATGCTTTGATAAAAATCAAGGTGGTACATATATGGTCTATGTAACCCCATGTGTGTAAACAGATAGAATCCCAAATTCACTATCCAAGCTATCAATTGAGTCATATCCTAAAGTCATAATCCTAGGAGCATCATCAAGAACTCCCTCTTTGCCTATTCCTTTTGCTTCATTTCTCCTCCTCATTGACACAGTGCTAAGAGTGGATGGTGATGCATGACTGTGTAACCTACCAATCCAAAACACTTGGAGATACATCACCTATAGGTCCAAACATAGTAGTACTCTACTAGGGAATAGCAACAGATACATGATCTAAAGACTGGTCATAAGGAACAATAGTAGCAAATGACCCATATCATGAAGTCAACTCATCAAAGGTAACATCTCTACTGATTATTGTTTCCTTGGTAGATGGATCAAAATATTTGTAAGCCTTTTGCTCTTGAGTATCGCCAAATAAACACATAGTTATGTGCCTTAGGATCCAACTTTGTCCTCTTCTTATCTGGAATGTATACATATGCAATGCAATCAAAGACTTTCAGATGGTTGATGTCGAGGCTTATGTCCAACTTCTAATATGGTGTCATATCATGAATCCTTGCAATAGAAGTACAGTCAACACATACGTAGCTATCACTGTAGCTTCAACCCAATAACACAATGGCATATTCTTTTCATTTAAGTATCACATGAGTAGTCACCATAAGAACCCTACTCTTTCTTTTTACTACTCGATTCTTCTATGGAGTGTAGTTGTAAGTAAGCTGCCTACGAATGCCATTCTTTGCCAAGAATCTATCAAATTTATTGGATACATATTCACCACCACTATTGAATCTCAGACATGAGATAGAACAATCAAATTCTTTCTCAACCTATCGCTTAAAGTCCTTAAAAATAGCAAGCACTTCATCTTTATGCTTCAAGATATACACCCATATATATTTGTTGAAATCATCAATGAAGGTTACATAATATCCAAATCCACTAAGAGTAGCATTATGGGTTGATCCACAAACATCTTAGTGAATCAACTGCAATGGCCTAGAGTTGTGCTGAACATGCTTCATAAATGGAAAATGAGATTGCTTGCCAAACTAACATGCATCACAAACATGACCTAAATCCAAACAAGCAAACTTGGGTAAGCCTATAACTAGTTGTTTTCTTTGGATAATTTGTAGCCTTTGAACATTCACATGTTCAACCCTCTTGTGCCATATCTCAAGATCTCTAACTGTACCCTGTCCATGTGCAAACATGGCTATTTTTGCAGAAAGCTAGCATCCAAAGTGAACATATGACCATGTTTTCTGCCTAATTTAGCAATCAGCTTACAACCATTTCCAGACTCCTCAATAAAATAGCCATGCTTATTGAATCACACTTGTAATTTTTTCTCTTTGTTGTTTGCCCAAAACTGAAAGTAGATTCTTAGTAATGGATGGGACATGCAATAAATTATGTGGATTTTTCTTTTGACCATCATGTATAACCAAGGGAACTATACCCTTATGCTCAATGTTATGCTATGTGTCATCATCTATATAGACATATCCATGCTTATCAAAAGCCATGTCAATGAACCGTTCTCCATATGGATTCATATAGTTAGATGCCCTAGAGTCAAAGTAGCATAAATCATCTAACTTATTTTCTTTAGTAGCATGGTTATGAACATATGTCATAGAAAACAACTTGTCAATAGCAGCATCCTTATCATGAGTAGACGAAGCATAATGACCCTATTGCTTGCCTTTCTAGTTCACTTGTTTGTTCCAGCAATATTTAGCAATATGCCCACACTTTCCATAGTAGTAGCAATCCTTATCCTTATTTGCATTCTCATGCGTCCTATGCGATTGCCATGAACCTCTACCTTTAGGGTTTGATCTTCCCTTAACCATGATTGCCTTGACCTATTTGATTCAAGTAAAAAATTGCATCTCTACCCTTTGAGCCACTAGAACCAGTAGTAGCTAATCCAAGCTGAACCTCTTCATGAACAAGCGATGAAACCAACTCATTAAAATTAGGCATCTCTAATCACACTAAGATAGACATATCAAATGACTTATACTTAGGTCCAAGACCATTCAGTGTCATTGTAACTAAATATTCATTATCTACTTTAGCTCCAAGAGAGGCCAATTGATTAGCAATCGTTTTTATCTTTGTAACATAGTCATTATTAATTATTCTTTCCTATCCATGGTATTAAACATCTACTTCAACTGGATCTTTTGCGCATTGGTAGTAGTATCATAATACTACATCAAGATGCCCCATTCATCTTTCAATGACTTACAATTCATGATCTACATGACCATTGCATCAAAAATACACAATGAGAGCCAATGCAAGACTCTGCAAGCATGTTCAAGCCAAGCACAATGTGCTCTCTACTGCTCAACAATGGGGTTTCTTTCTAGAAGCTTTGGTTTAGTCCCATCACTTGTAATAAGATCCCAATATCTTTTTCCAATCAAGAATTCTCCATATGAAATTTCTATATTGCATAGATGTTATTATCACGACCATCTGTATGATATTGTCTGACCTATCTACATTTGCCATATCTGTATAGCTGAAGTGTTTACTGCACTATGCAAGTTTTATGCTAACAATGTCTGACTCCCTACTGCAAACCAAGCTGTCTTTTCAAGGACACAATGCTTACATAACATTCACACAACACGTGTATATTGGGAAGGTACTCTATATTCAATTCAATCTAGCTCATCCCATACATAATCAGCCAACATTTGTACATCAAACTGAATCCCAAGGAACTCAGCTAACCAACATAGGTATACACCTTTCAATCCATGACAATTACATTCCTACAGTAACCCTAATATCTCTCTGTTAACCAGTGATATTTCAGCTCAATAGCATGCCAAGGCATCTAAGTGCAATAGCATATCCATGTAGACATCACTAATTGCATAGCAAGCATGGTATCAGTCATAGCCCTGATGTTGCTCCATGCTTAATCAACTAAAAATAGAAATGTGTTTCTCTAGTGCTCCACACTAAATTCATGGGACTACTTGCTAGTCATAAAGCTGACTCCTCAAAGCTCTAGTTTGGGCCACTGAATCTCCTTTGAATGCATCAATAGGCCTTAGGTAGCATTTGGTTTATATAGGGATTTTATATTTGATAACCATTTTAAATTGTTTTTTCCACTTTGCTTATCTAATTATTAATTTCTTATGGATTTAAGATTTAGGATTTGTTTTTCTTTGGTTCTTAGAGAAGAGGCAAAAGAAGCAAAAAAGAATCATCTTCTAGATTCTTTGAAAAATGAAAGATATGGCTACCTATCTTTATTTTTATGTTTGGTTTAGTTTTCTTATGCTTGTCATTGTTTATTATTACAATAGTCAAGTGGATGAGGGTATCTAAGCCATTTCTTGGCATTATTAGGATATTTTGGGGATTGATGCAAGGATGTATAGACAACCATCACAATTTGCATCAAATATTATAGTTTGATCTTTTCCTCTTCTCTCTGCACTTTGGATAGGCCTAGGCAACATGCTTTGTGTGATGAGTATTAAAGAGTTTTGTGTCTTGCATTTGTGCATGAACAAGGAATATTGAAGGCACTTTAGGGCTAATATCTATGGTTGAAAACAAGGATTTACATGGATGAATTACAGCGGACACTGTTGTCCTAAATCCTATAATAGTTGTTATGCTTGCTTTATTATCCTGAATCAAGGGAGATTATGGGTTAAATCTAGAGATATACTTCAAGGCTAAACATGGATATTTTGTGGACTATTATGTGCTAAAGTCTACTATTATAAACCAAGGAAAGTGGGAACTAGAAGCATGCCTATTGATGTCCCAAATCTACTTCTATGTATTCATTACTATCAAGAGGCATGTATGGACTACAAACTTTATAGTTATGGGCTACTCTTTGAGGGCTACTGTGTGCTAAAAAATATTGTTATAAAATGATGCAAACAAGGATTTTAAAGGGCTTAGTACTATCATAAAGTTCTCCTCTAAGTCTATGTACTTAATTGGTTGTCCTGAAATAAGAGGCATAGTGCTAGTGGACCATTTTGATGATATCTTGAATCCCTGCTGACATGGTTGCAAGTCTGATCTTTAAGGTTGAGATGAGGGGTCTTTGGGGATCCAACGCAAAGTTTATTATGTATATACATGTTAAATGAGTGTGGGCTTTTCTTGTCTATGAACATGACTATTTTGGATCTAAGGAGACATTATTTGCTATCCAAAATTTTATATGGTGAAATATATGCATGTAGGCTTATCATAACCAAATATATGCTGAGAAATGGTCTCAAAATTATTGTATATATAGATAGATATAGTCTACTTGGTTTGGAAGCAAGCTCTTATGGAATATATGCATCTGTGGTTATATTTTGAGCATATATGATTCCTACTATTTGGATCTACATACCTTCTCTCTTTGTTTTCATCTTCTACCACCGATATACATACTTGTATGCTAGGAGCTCTTCTTTTCTAAGACCCAATATCGTTTGGCCATACACACCAATTCTATCAATGTATGCATATGTATATCGTGTACATTAGTCGAAGCATACAAATTCATCATTTCATACCACTAGTCTTATTATATTCTATTTTATATATATACATATGCATTAGTCTATGCATACCAATATGGCATATCATGCCACTAATCCTCTTATATTCTATTTTTGTAAATGCATCTATTCTTCTGAATGAGAATATTGATGCGGTGGGAATCGTCATCCTAGAATCCTAAACTTGAGAATGAGAGAGATAGAATCATAACTGAGATAGAAGCTTTTTTTGACATCCCCATACCCCATATGAGCTTCATGAGTATATAAGCACTCCTCAGTGTTCTCAAGTGTAGACAGCTACATAATCCCCAAACAATTGCTTCAATACCACATAGCCTTGTAGTACTAGTGTTGTCATGTTCAAAGTGCCATTTCAAGGCAATGGATGCAAGGGTAGAGAGAGAGGTCAAGGTAGAATACATTTGAGAAGTTATTTTGGTGGTGACCAAAGCCCATAGAACTTAAGTCGCATATACATTATCGAATTAATTATATGAGTGGGATCCCCCATAATAATGAGGGAAAGGAGGTCATGAGATAGATGCATGGCCTAATGCATACAAACTATAGAGATTGCTTTAAATTATTCAAAGACAAAGACCCAAGTACACTTTAGAAAACCATTATTACAGTTCATCGATGGGGAAAGGAGATCGTAAGTTACATGCATATGGCATAGTGCAAGCAAACTATAGAGATTTATTTAAATTATTCAAAGAACAAGACCTAAGTCTACTCTAGAAAACCATTATTGTAGTGCATGAGAAGTTCCCTAATGCCCCACACTTGAGGTTCATAAACTATTGGGCATGAGAGAGGATCCAACATATGGTTGCTAATAAGAGATCCATGGTTAAATTGAGAGTTGAAGCAAAAAAGAAGAGGTTAAAGCAAGGCATGGATCCTAGGCTAATGTCAATTACTAAAATTGCTCTAGAGTGGACCCAAGCTTAAAGCAAAGTGCGGCATGGGGACTTCATCCCACAATAGAGAGAGACATGACAAATCCAAACCTAAAATGGATCAATTTGAATTGTTCCATTTTAGGTTAGGAGGCATCAATACATGAAATGCTGATTTTGTAAGTATCTAAGTTTTTTTATTAAGTTTTTATATGCAAATATTCATGATTGGTTGTTTTTAATACTCATGGTGTTTTCATTTTATAGTTGAGCATTGTGGACCGAATGTCCTAGCCATAAGATGGCTTATAAGCACTATCATAATTGGTTTAATACTACATGAAAACACTTGTATGAGGAGGGCATCATCATGGACCAACAATGGTGCAAGTTCACAATAAGAAGAATTTGTTAAGTCATTTCTTTGTTAAATGCATCGAAAGTTCTTAGTTATTCTAAGTTTGAATTTTCCATATCTATACGGGCAACAAGGCAATGAGGTGATTGAAGAGAGAGGGGGTGGAGTAGGAGGTGATAAGAAGGACGAAAAGCATAGCGATATGAAGGGAGATGACGATGACGATGAGAGGGGTGATGAAGAAATTGTTGAGGGGCGAGGGGATAAGTAGTGCATATAGAGTATAATACACATCATGTTAGGTAGTACAAGCAACAATAGATGGCTTCAAAATCATGTAAATATCTTTGTTTAACTTTTTGTATATTTATAGTAATATAAGCTATACTTGGTATTCTTGTTCTAAACATTTTGTTGTCTCAAACTATGTCATTGCATGTAGTTACTTATAATATGTGGATTTGATTCATAAAAACAATGTCCAATGGGGATGTAAGAAGGGGCCAAAAAAACAGGGAGCTATTGTTTGTAGAATCTTCAATGAGTAGCTTTTGTTTTTTTTCCTTGAACTACAGAGAGTATGACATTTATAATCACATGAAAATTGCAAACAAAGCACATATATAATAGCCTTTAAGGTATCATCAAAATTGCAAAAGTTATATGTTTAAATATTCATTAATTTGCAAAGGCATTGCCCACTTCATTAAAGGATGCATTTGTCTTTTGCAAATAACACGTATAGGTCTATCAATACCAAGTTAAGCTTGACTATAGACACTCATGTAAGTTTTATTCTAAGTTCAAGAAATGTGTCAATGTGCTTGGTCATCTTACGAGCCTAATCCCTTATAGTATAATAGGTAACCATGTTCTAGGTTGAAGAAATGTGTCAATGTGTTTGGCCATCTTACGAAACTAATCCCTTGTAGTATAATATGTGGCCATGACACATATTTAACCTAATCTCACATATGTGCCTCACATATGCATAACTTAAGTGTCCAAAGAGCATTAAGTTAAAAGTCCATGTCCTGATGGAAAGCCTCCCCCTTGCAATCATTATTTATTGCACTACATTAATCCAAAGGCATTTGTTACTATTAGAAATACATGTTAACAATCATAGCCAAAGAGTGTGTGCACCTATTACTTTAACCATGCTTATGCCCTCTGCATGTTTATACTTCCAAGCACTTAAACCAATTATGATCCACACACATGAATCATAACCAATGTTAGAACCGTAAGGGATGCATCCACATGCTAAGACCCAACATCTAAAGCAAAGTAATGTATAGACTAAGCATAAATAGTGTATTAGAGCAATGATGTATCACACGATATTCACATAAAGTATGCATCAATTTGCAAACCACATGTAACTCATGCAAATATGCATGTCTTATGCCACATACAATTGTATATTGTATACCATCATGGATTGCAATAACATGATTATGATTATGTGACTCCAACTAAAACATATCGAGGTAAAGTGTGACATTAAGGATGATCTACCAAGTCACCCTCCTTCATCCATTGCAATCCATCCACATGTAAAACGATCCTAAAATTTCACCATGTAGCACATGGAAAGTTTACTTCTAACTTCACTTTCCCCAAAACCCATACTAGGTTCTATGCCTTTTTCCTTGGGATCACCAAGACCCTCAAAACTTTCACATTGCCACCAATATGGTGCAATTGCTACAATTCCATAATCCAAATTGACCAACATGAAACATTGCATCTAGTTGACCATCACCAATCTCATGTGTATAGAACATACTAGGAATACCAAATGCATTGCCAAACATGTCCATTTGTAAACTGGGGACAATTCCAATGTGACTATATATGGGATTTGTTAGGGCTCAGATTCCATCATTAATTTAGTACTTTTATACCTTATTACTTATATGCATGTAGGCTTTTAGGATCAGCATGTGTAAACAACTTTATATTTCATATGATGTTCACCTGAAGTTCAGGCGCATGTCCTTAGAATCAAGAAGTTGTATCTTTTCAGATTCTACATGATCAAAAATGAGAAATCTTTCAGGATAGTGCCAAAATATGGTCACTAATGTCTAATTTTATTTATGTGTTGGTCTCTTAATTATTAATGATGTCTATTTCAAGTTATTCAATCAGGAATGTCTAGGATAATAGTAAACTATCTGATAATTTTCAAGAGAGTGGTGTTAATTAGATGATTATAATATGTGTTTCATGTATGCATATTGTTCCTGAATATTAAATGCTTAATATGGCTGTAAATAGATTCAATAAGTTATTTGCAACAATATGACTATTTTCAGGCAAATTGATGTGTCATAGGATTGAGAGAGGTATGACAATAGAGTGGTGTCAATTAGATTGCAAACTAGCATTTGTTGGACCAAACTATGAACTTTGGGCAAGGCATATGATTGAGAGAGGTATGCCAACAGCAAGGTCCTACAATGATGGAAGACCTACAGAAGCATCTCATCCACCTACCCTAGTTGTACCAATCCTCATAGAGCTTCCTAACCATGATGAGTAAAGGCATCTATGCAACTAGTTATGGGAAGATTTATCAAGAGAAATTTCAAGAAAGGGTAGAGAAGGTATCTGGTAACTTGAATGGTGTAAGTATGCATGTTGAATGTGACTATTCTAATTGCATTAAAGTAGAGGATTGCCCTGATGAAGCTATGGTGTAAGTATGCATGTTGAATGTGATTGTTCTAATTGCATTAAAGTAGAGCATTGTCTTGATGAAGCTATGGTATTAGTTGTCATTAGAAGCCAAGTAGGCTTGAAGCTTGATTGGCAAAAATAGGAGAAAGCCAAGAAAAAGACAACAAACAAGTTAGGAAGCTGCAAAAAGTGGTTGGGACACCAATATATGAGGAATTTGATGATCACGAGGGTCAAGGTACCCTGAATCCTGATCAGCAGGAATAGTATCCTGAAGATAAGGCATTAGGAAATTTTTAGGAAGGAGGTTCAAAAGACCCATCTCAGGCTCCACCAAAGTGCTCCATACCATAACTGGCAAACCAGTCCATGGATTTTCCTTGTAAGGTGGCTACAAACTATTGCTTCTTAACTTGATCTTCATACGTTGAATCCACTTGCTATCCAACTTGTCTCAAATTGAGCCACGTGGCGGTCAAGGTCTTTCTTCTTTTTCCCTACAAATTTAGATGCTCTCACCATTGGGTTAACAAGCTGATTTGGATTCATTATTGTTTGCTTTTGAGACTTCATCAATAGTGGTAAGGGATTAAACTTAAGAGAATTCCTTGATTGAAGTCTTGTCTTCTACAAGCATCACTATCCTCCCAAGCACTATATGTTGCAATCTCTCCAATGCTTGTTTAGAGGAGTATCTTGATATTTAGGTAACAATATTGAATCAGAGTGTACATTGTACACCATCATGGATTGCAATAACATGATTATGATTAATAAAAATAGCATTTATAGCATGTTTTAGCCATGTTAAAAGCACATACCAAGATTAGACATGGCATTACTTGCATTGAGGCATCACCATAATGCAATACTTCACCATTCAAGAAAGCATGCTTGTTGAATTTTATCATATTTGGGAGAAATTTTAGCAAATTACTTGCCATCTTGACTTGTAATGAGGTCCCACACAAGTGCAATACTTAAGAGAATTGTTGCTTCTTGGAGATGGAACCTTGAAACTAGCCTTACTTTTTATAGAAGGGTAGTGGAACCCTAGAGTCTAATTATTTATAGCAACTTATAGTAAGCAATGAAAATTTGAAAATTAAACACTTAAAACACTTTCAACTAGATTAACCTATGAAATTGGGACCAACAATATGCAATGCCCTTAAATGTTGGTGTCCCTTATGGTATTTCTTTCATATTAATTGCAAACACTTATTGTACAACTAAGAATTGACCAAGACAATTCTCAAAAAATGTTTACAATAATAAGCTATTATAAACAACCGATTTGGTAGGGTTCATTTACATAAGGATGCGATAAATTCATTTAAAAATTCACATGAGGGATTTGGAATATGGCCATCATAGAGAAAATCCTCCCATCCCCCCCTCCCCCAGCTAGTCAAAACAACCACCAAGTTCAATTTTCCCCTTGATCTAATGTGAATCTAGGCAAAATTTTGGTTAAGTATACTTGTATGCAGGTATCTGTTCTATTGTCCACTCCCTATATTTACAACAACAAAAACCATATGAATCAGGCTAACAATGGCTCTTTCACTCTATAGCTTGCTCTTCTACCTCACAATCCAACCCCCATGTCTTGCCGCCATGAGTGATAGGCTAAAATATTAAATACACTCTCTAATACTCTAGAATACTTAGTGTTTTTGTAGTCCATTATGCTAATTGTCTACTCTCGAAACCAAGTAGGGAGTAGCCCATACAAAAAGGGTGTAAACACCCTATGTTAGATGTATGTATGTGCTTCCCCAAGACTAAATGTCATGGCCTTTAACTCGAGTATCCTTTCTAGTTAGGGTTGGTTCCCATCAAATCTTGTTCTTTATGTGATATTTGATACTTAACTCCTCTCTCTCTCTCACTATATTCCCCTTAGAAACCCATGAACCTATCTATAGCCTAAATCTCATTGCATACATTCAATCAAAAAGAGAGAAATTGTTGTGCATGGGTACATGCAAGAATGATGCTTTCATGCATGTATTGATAGTTTGTGCTCAAACAACCTCTAAAAACTAGGGTGTATGTGTCAAACATGTATTTCATAAAGGATGTATTTCCATGAATGCAAAACCACATCATAGTGTAGCATTGCAAAGTCATGGTGCTAACCCCACTAGTCTCCTACTACCAGAACACACACATGCAATCACAAATCCAAGCCTATGAATGCCTTAATAAACACAAAAATCTCAAATCAATTCATTTCCAAAGCTCCTTATTGCTTTGTATCTTTATCACACACTATACCACAAGTAGGGGTATACTAAGGCCAAAGTCATGCTACTAACCCATAATAATTACATTTAATGATGAATTATTTTATGAATTATGATCAAGAGAGAATTTTTTCTAATAATTAATATCTTGAGAATCATCATGATATATTTCCATAATCGTTTATATGTTTAACTAATTTATTAGGCTATTTTAGTATCTTCTTCATTTTCTAACTATTTTCCATGATAAAAGAAAAGAAAAACCATCAACCATTTTTTTTAAAAAAAACATGAAACCAACACAAAAAACTGATTTTATCCTGTGGAAACATTTCACATTGACATGTTGAAAGAACAATCACTTATATGTTATTTTCACTATCTTCGCTTATTTTGAGTATTTTGGGAATGCTACGAGCCATCGAAGTGTTGTTGACACTCAATTTGACCATTGATGCAAGCCCTTTGGTATGTGAACCCTCCAACATCTTTTCTTCATGCATAATCACAACCCTCTCACTTCCATCTCACCCATCCCCCTCTCTCATATAAACCAATTTTAGTGGCTATGGAGGAGAGAGAAACTAAAGGGCTTTTGGAATTCATGCAAAAAAATGTTTTGAAAATACAAATAACATGCTTGCCCAATTCTACACTTCTTGCCAAGCCAATTTTATGCTTTGCTCTACTTCTTACTTTAAAATGCTTCATGCCTTATGCTTTGACTACCTTGAGAAATGGACTTTATTTGAGTCTTCTTTCATCCTTTTTCGACTTTAGTTCTTCAAAAAACACTCCCGAATCATGCAAAATCACTCTAATTTTATCTTTAAAATCTCCTTTCATTGGTGACCATGAGATAGGGCAACCCATCCCATCAAATTCACAAACATATCCTATCAAAACAAAACACAACATGAAAGCATATTGATGAAAAGAGATACAACTACTAAAAAAATGAAAAAGATAAAAGCTAAATCCCACACATTGTTAGCATATTTGATGCATATGTATGGGAACTAGGCCTAAGAGAATGGATGCACATGGGGATGGATAAGGATGAATGAGTTGGCACCCATGAGTGGCTAACTACAATGTATGAAATGTATCCCATAGGCAAAGAGAAGGGAGAGTGTGCAAGATGAAAAGCTATAAATGCATGTACTTGCTCAGCTATAATTGAATTATCCTTCTTGTATATATTCTTACTATGAATGGATCTCTCAAATATCCTCCATGATTTCCTCATGTGATATTAGAGCCACATCCTCAAGGCTTGTGAGGACGGGAGGTATCCATAGCTACTTATGAATTCCAATAAGCTCAAGTTCAACATTCAATTACTCTCTCAATATATATATTGTTTCGGTTTAATCATCTCTTTCTATGCAAAATTTTTGCTTGAAAAGTTATGGTTCTTGAAGCAAGAGGGCTACTTGCAACAAGCACAAGCCCTACTTAATGGAGCAGCTCAAGTAGAGGCCCAGCTCAAGCTAAGGGGCTACTTGCTTAACCAAGCATGGGTCCATTTGATCACACAGAGAAGAAGAAGAAGAAAAAGAAAGAAGATAAAGCATAGTGGAGAGAGTGTAATGCTCAGAATCTCATTGCCTACTATTGCAGGATGTCCACATTGAAGTCAATGACATCATCGCACATAAAAGACCTGGTAGATTTGTGTCTTTCTTCTAACGATGGCTGCTATCCATGACTACCTTGTTTCTTATTTCCTATCTTATCCTCTTCAAAACCTTAAAACATTAAATTTTAACAAATTTTCTTTCGCACTTGAGTTATTACCTGTGAACCAATTTGCCTATAAGCCCCCATTCACACTAATGCATCAAACTAGTTTGTGCATGGCTCTTGTTCACATTGCAAACCTAATCTATGTTTCCATTAAATGGTTCGTTGTTAACAAGCACCATTCATTTGCATTTAGCCTATTCATAATTTTTTATTCTCTCTCCCTTGTGAATTGGAGTTAGACACTATTGTGGAAGTTAATCCAGTAAGACCTCTCCATTAAGCAAAATGTCAACTCAAGATGTGATTGATAAATTCAAGAGTTTTGGATCCACACTTGGCAATCCAAAATGATATACCTACATATGTGGAAGAACTTATGGGACGTTATCATTAGAAGAGGCACAACAAGTTAAGGAGAGAATTTTGAAGAAAAGAACAAGAAAGCATTGGGATACATAGCAACATGCTTAGGTGATGAATGAGTGCATCGCACTAATGGTATTCCAAGTGTAAAGTTATCATGGGAGGAGCTCAACAAAGTTTTCAATACTGAATCCAAGCACTCCAATGTGAAACTACTAATGCAACTTTATAATCTAAAGCTCAACCCAATAGAAGATCTCACAAGTCATTGGAACAAATATAAGGGCATTAAACAACAACTAACTATCTTGAAAATAATACTAGATGAAGATGAGGCCAAAGCTATTTTATTAACAATCTGCAATGTAGATAGTTATCAAAATATAGTTGAAACATTGTCTAATATGGAAGGTTTAAAGCTACATGACTTTGAGGCATCCTTACTAGATATATATATATATATATATATATATATATATATATATATATATATATATATATATATATATATATATATATATAGAGAGAGAGAGAGAGAGAGGGAGAGAGAGAGAGAGATTAAATCCATTAGGAGCACTTCAACCTCTACTCATGACAATGTGATCATCGTTATAAGAAACTCAAGGCTTAAATGCAATCATTGTGGATTAACTAATCATGAAGAAAAGAATTGTAGAACCAAATGTAAACATCAATGCATAATTCCTAGAAGCTTAGGTCATTTTGAGAGTGTGTGCTTTTCAACTAGGCAAACTATGCAATCAAGCCCCTTTGAGGCCACTTCAAAGTAGTGATGTGCCTAAATCAAATGAATCAAATGATGTATCTCCATCTAATGGACACCTATTCTAAATCCTAGAATTGTGATGTCCACCATTGGCATCAATGATGTAGCCAAGAGGACAACTTCCCAAATCAATCCAAACCTATTTACTTGCATCCTATTTTGCCACACCACATACTTATGAGTATGATAGGGGACTCAAGGGGGGCAATCTTATCTTGTAATCGCATCCCTGATGGCATTGGCAATTAGTAATGTCCAACCACACATCAAGAGGGCTTGTTGGCATATTTGATATGTATATATGGGAACAAGGCCTAAGAGAATGGATAGACATGGGGATGGATAAGGATGGATGAGTTTGCACCCAAAAGAGGCTAACTAAAATGTATGAAATGTATCCCATAGGCAAAGAGAAGAGAGAACATGCAAGCTAAAAAGCTATAAATTCATGTACTTACTCAACTATGATTGAATTATCCTTCTTGCATACATTCTTACTATGAATGGCTCTCTGTAATATCCTCCATAATTTCCTCCATAATTTCCTCACACATATGAATCCAAATAAATACTAAGACCAAGGATGAGAGTTTCCCCAAGGGGATAACACTCCATAAATACCCTCACTATGAGTGAACCTAAGCTAGCCTAGAGGACATCCCAAATTATCTGAACTAGCACCTAGGAGTCATCCCACTCCACAGTTAAGGCATACTAATGCTAGCAGAAACCCCAAGCCAGCTTCTTATCACTTAGGATCCTCTAATGTAAAAACAAAGATAGTAAAGCCCCTTTACTTCTCTTTTGATTTTCCTTTTTTACTCCATCATCATGCATTATATTTTTATTTAGTAGGGTTGGCCCATCAACCATTTTATTTTCTACGATCTTTTTTTTTTTCCCTTACCCACAACTAGGTCTCATCCTAAGAATGACAAGGCAATGGCTAGCCCCAAGCCTATTAGCCTAGACTAAGGACCTATCAAGCCCTCGTAAGGTGACAAGTATATTCTAGCTCTTAAATCTTTTTCCTTCATGATGGGACTTGTAAGTAGTGTTAGCTCATATGCAACTCACTAAAAAACTAGCCCCTCACCCACTATGGGACTTCATCACGACAAGAACCTAGTTAAGAGCTTAGACCTAGGCTAGCTACCTCACAAAAGAAAGTCTTGCATGCCTATTGAACATCAAGCTAGCTAAAATGACTCTCTAGTTCAACCTACAAGCACCCTTAAGAAAGGAGAAACCGATCGATGTATCCCTTTTAAGTGGACCACTCAATCCCTAGCCCAAGTCTTGGAATTCGATCCATGTAACACATCACAAATAATCTCACACATCACAAATAATCCCTATCTCTTACCTTAATCCAAAACAACAAATATAATAGTGCAAGGTGGTAGAGACACCTAATTTTGAAAATGATCCATATCATGGCTCTAAGACCCCTCCTTGAATGCAAACCAAACAACCTACAAAATAAATATTAACAATGCCACACATGTCAAAAGCATTTGCACACAAGTAGGAAATTGAAATGGCCCTCTAGCCTAATGAGATATATATACAAAGCAACAACATTTAGCAACATAGTGTAGAAAACCCTCCCTCAACTCATATACATATCTTGAGACTTAGGTCATATTGTGTAGGTGATATATATATACAAGAAAAACAATCTCTCAAGAATTCTTCATAAACTATACATTTTGTAGTTATAGGCTTTCGATAATGGAATATCTAAAATTACCAAAGTTTGGATCTTTTAGGTTTTTGTTGGGTGCATTTTTCCAAATCTTCTTATCTAGTTCCTTTGCACTATGCATGCAATATATACATGAGCATTGGCCCCCTTTGAAAATTTATGCATGCATCATAGGGTCTTAAGATCACATGATAGATGCCACTTTGTATCGTCCAAAATTTTACATCTCCAATATTCTCTTAGTCCTTTGCTCACTAATAATGTGTGACCATATTCTCAAATATAACTTGAAATGTACTCATATTATAAGGATGCTATAGTTTTAGTTTGGTGCAACCACACTATTAGCGTAAGCAAACTTCCAATATAAATATATTGCTCACCTCAAAGGGTCCTAGAGAAAATATCGTGTTCTCAGATTGGACACTAAATCATTTTGGATTTTCCTTTGAAATTTTTGGATAAAGTGCAATGTTTTTCAGGGTGATGGTAACACATTCTAGCTTTCTATTCTTCAAAATTTGACACTCATCTAGCTTCAAAAGTAATTTTAGGATACCATCACTTTTATCTATAGTAACAAATAATTGAGTAGAGTATTACTACAAGACCTCCAAATCGTAAAATATGTTATTGTATTTGTTACAGACCACCACCTCCCTTGTTGCTCCATAGCATCTATATTTGATATGAAATGCGGCTCCTAGGACTTGTAGAACTTGTTCATTCACTTGCTTTTGCCTTCCTTTGATGAGTGATGATGGATTTGGCAATATCAAACCACATAGCTTAGATTCCTTTGTTTTTTATAAAAGAGATTTGTATATAGCTATGTATTCTACTCGCAATCAAGCTCAACATGGAGGTGATATGTCGCTCGACTATACCTCTTTTATAATGAATTGGAAACTACCATGTCTATTTGTGATATTGACTCGACCCTAGCCATCCTTGTTTGTGATGTTGATTTAGCCTCAGTCATCGCCATTTATGATGTTTGTGAAGTTACTTCCAAAAAATGAGAATAAATGAAATGTTTCAAAATGTAAAATGGCAAGAGCCTTCACAGTTTTTTGGCTCATATTTTGATAAAAAGAGATTGTGCCATTAATCCCCACCATCAATCTAGATACGACCCATCAAATTCTAATCATGGAACAAATTTGGGCTATTTGATAATATAAAAGCTATTGGCTAAGTTGTTATTTTGAAATCAAGAAGAAAATTTGAGAAAATTAGATTTTATGGCAATTTTGCTAGTTAGGCCCCTATACTAAATGCATCATGTTATGGTCCAACCCCTTGCATAAATAGCAAAGAGTTTCTTATGAATATGATGTTGAATGATCATATGCATCTAAAATAGAATAGAAATGTGGTCTAGTACAACCACCTGACTCATTATCCATACTAACCATTGGTGACTAAAGGACATTTTGGTGAGTAACCCCCAAAGTGGCCTCGGGCTGATATCATCAAATCTCAAAAGGCCCTCAAGACCATAATTAAAGAACACATATTCAACATAAGCATAATTTTCCAAGGAATTTGCAAAAGGTTCCACTGATAGGGAATTAACTGGAACGTTACCACCTCAAATGTCACGAGCATATCTAAAGTAGCACAATGGTACATACGCAAAATGGGATCACATATTATAAGTCTCATTCAATTGATTGATTGCCAATTACAAGTCACCTTTCACTAACAAATGGTGGATGCCACCATGTTTAGCCAAATTTAGCCCCATCAATAAGGCCTTGTATTTTGACATGTTAATGAAACATGCACATAGTTAAACACCCATCTTCATGATGCTCAGCAACCGAAGGGGGGGGGGGGGGGGGTTATAACAACCCCAACACTCACATACTTGCATGGCCCTTGAGAAACTCCATCAAAGTGCAACATGTAAACTAGAGCCTCATTGATAAGTCATGCTATATGTTTAATTTTTAGAGCTTTAGCCCCAACACTTCTATAGCCTTATTTAAAAAGTGCAATCCATGGTTAAAAAAAGCTCTTTTAGAAGACACAAATAGTATACAATTTGTTCTAGAATAAAATGCAGCATTTCTTTGGCATTATCCTTCATAATGGCACGAGCTCTAAACTACTTTGTAAAATAACATGTTGCCACAATGATATACCATTTACATGTTATTGATGGAGGGTGTATTAATTTAACAAAATCGCTACCCCATTTTTCAAAGGGCAATGTCATGCTAGGATGGGGATAAGAGGCCATTTACAATTCTCCCTAGCATCATGTCTCTAACAAACATCACAAAACTTTAAATATACAAACACATCCCGGAAGACCATTAGCCATCATTACCTAGGTTGCAAGGCAATTGAGAAGGAATTGTGGTTTGGCATGGTGGAAATGTGAAGATTGAAAATAATGAGAAAACATCAAAGGATGGTTGAGACATGCCAAAGAGACTTTCCATTGGAGGTGTAAAAGCACAAATATGTACATCTGCACTAGCCTCATATAATAGTCCTCGTCAAGGAATATAATTCACTCGAAAGATTCAATATAACAAGTGAAAGTGCATCCATAATGTAGTTGTAGAACATGCGGATAGTGGTAAAGCACGATTATGCAAGGCCAATGGTTGGAAGTCTTTACATATAATCTTTGACATGCGAGTATGGAATATGCATCACTATTAGGCCTTTAAAACAATGTTAACCAAGTTCAAAGAGTCAATGGTTAGTGCATGGATATATTAACATATTGGACAGTAAATGATACATTGTCTGTATAAAGTTTGATAAAGTTCGATTGTTTAATTACAAGTGTAGCAATAATCCATCGTTTTTTATTCTTCAGTAGTGTATTATGTATAATTACACCCCTTGGTTTGCCAAGGAATATGATAGTCTATTAGTATAGTCAACTCATGAAATGGAGAAAACCCATTATCAAGCTCATACTTGTTATTTCATCCATACAAAGCATAGAAAAGGAGCAAAGAAAGCTAATAGTTTAGAAAAATTGTACCAATTGACCTATAGACAGATTTTCCATATAGTTAATAAGAGAGAATCTCTGAGAGCATATAAAATTAACAAAGCAATGCAATATTTGGAGAGGGAAGGAAGAAAGGAATCTTGATAAAATTCTAATGCAGTAGTAAAACATACAATGTAGCAATAAACTAAACAAAGGTAAGGAAAGGCTTGAATATCCACAACCAACAATTCCTCACAAGTCCATACACAATGATGAAAGGTAGAGATGAGTGGAAGCATAGAAGCAGAAGCAAAAGTAAAGCAATAGCTATGGCAAATAGAGCAAGAGAGCAAGAGAGACAATATATGTGGGAACTCCAATAGTCACAATGAATGACTGGCCTTTCCTTATCCAATAGTCACTAAAAAAATAAAGAATAATGTGACAATGATGGGTGCCTTCCACCTGCAATGTACATGTGTGGGATCAAGGTGTATATAGTAAATATAGGGTGGTATAAGCACAGGTGCTTTTACTTCCAACAATCTCTCAGTAAAAGGCGAATGTGTCTCTAGTGAGGAAAGAACAAGAAAAATAACAAAGTACAAATATACATAAAGTACAATAGGATGAGGAATAGATATCATCTCATCCTACGCCCATCATCTTTCTAAGGCAAAATGTTCTATTGAGAGACTTTTAATTAGTAGATCTGTAAGATTCTCATCAAATGAGATCTTGACAAGCTCAAAAGACTTGTCATATGCTACCTCCCTAATGAAGTGATAGCACATATTAATGTGCTTTGTCTTCACATGGAAGACTGGATTCTTAGCCAACTAAAGTATAAAATCCAAATGCAATGTAGGATTAATAGTAATACCAAGGTTTGCCACTAGATGGCCTAAACAGAGGATCTCCTTACAAGCCTCAATGGTTGCAACATACTTAGCTGCCTCAATAGTAGATAAGGCCATACATTTCTACAACATCCAAGAAACAACACCTCCAGCAAAAGTGAAGACATACTCAGAGATGGACTTTCTACTATATGTATGTCCTGTATAGTTGGAGTTAATATAGCCTACAACTGTAGTATCCTAATCACCATAGCAAATGCTTATATCTATAGTGCCTTTTAGGTACCTCGTGATACCCTTCATGGTGTCCCAATGTCACTAGCTAGGTGTATCCATATAGCATACCACAACTCCCACTACAAATGCCATGTCGAGGTGAGTGGTTATCATGGCATATATCAAATTGCCCATTGTAGATGCATAAGGGACCTTGGCTATTTCGACCTGGTCCTCATCTAACTAGGGACAATCTACTTGACTAACCTTCACATGAGAAGGTAAAGGATAGCCAATAGTCTTAATATCATGTATATGGAAGTGCTCAAGTCATCATGCAAGTCACCATGTAAGAAAGTCATCATAACATCCATTTGATATAGATGCAAATCTAACTGAGCAACCACGGTCAAAACCAATCGGAGGATAGTCATCTTGACTATAGGAAAGAAGACTTTATGAAAGCTAACACCATGCTCCTACTTAAAACCCTTAGTAACCAATCTGGCCTTATATACTCTCTTGGGCATTACTCTTCAACGTATATACTCACTTTCATGGTAATTCATATTTTCTACTAGGCAAAGGAACCAAATCCTATGTATGGTTTTTTTGCAATGAATCAAACTCAAAGTGCATGGCCCTCTTCCAATAGTAACTATCACCTCTATGCATAGTCTCCTCATAAGTAAGGGGCTCACTAGAATCTATCACTATAACATAGTCCATGGAGGGAGAAAACTGATCAGGTTAATGTCTATCTCTAGTAGACTAATCAAAATAGATTGGGAGTCTATACATCCTATCCACCAATATCACAATCATGGGACATTGAAACATCAGCTTGCAAGCTATCTAGTTGGTTATATGGTAATAAGAGGCTCCTCCTAAAAGATTACCTTGCATACCTCAACTACCTGCTCATGTTGCTTATACATCTTCTCCTCATGGAAAACATCATGGCTGCGAATAAGCTTCCGAGCCCTGTAGATCCCATTGGCGATAGCCCATCTCACTTGCATTCCCCATAACCAAAAAAGATATATTTTAGTGACTTGGGATCTAGCTTATTGTGTTTGTCCTTAAGCACATGGTAGAAAGCCTCACATCTAAAGACTTTAAGATGCGCATATAAGGAAGATTTTCCAAACTATACCTCCTCTTTAACCTGATAACCAATAGCAGTGCATGGGGATCTATTGGTCAAATGTACAATAGTAGTACATCCCTTGGCCCAAAACTGATGCAGAAAGCGTGCTTGATTAAGTATATTTCTGACTTTTTCTTGAATGGTCCTATTCATGCACTCGGCAATACCATTCTGAGGTGGGATATAGGGGGCATTCAACTGATACTTAATATCCCTCTTATCACAAAACTACTCAAAATCCTTAAAGACATACTCACCCCCATTGTTAGACCTTAGGCGTTTTAGTCTATACTTAGATTGATTCTCAACAAGAGCAAGCTAATGTTGAAAGGTAGATAATACATTCGATTTCTCCTTATAGGACATGCCCAAACCTTATGCAAATAATCATAGATGAACGTAACAAAGTACTTCATACTATCCAATGACTGATAGGGCATGGGACCACATATAGAGAACACACAAGAGTGAGAGGCTCACCCCTACGCATAACGTAAGACTTCTTATGAGAACTACAGTTTTGTTGCCATAAAGACAATGATCACAAGTATCAAAACATTTATAATCAAGAGGTGCAAGATACTACAAATAAGCAAGCATTTTTATACCCTTTAAGGGCATATGCCCAAGGTGACAATGCCATAAAGATACATGTGTTTTGTTGGCAATAGCCAAAACATGGTTAAGAGACCAAGATACAAATAAAGGATAGAGATTGCTAGCCTTGGCATCTCAAGCAAGGATAAGGTTCTCACATGTAATCTTCCATGTAGAATCACCAAAAGATATATAATAGCCTACATCATCTAACTATCTAGTAGATATAAGGCTTTTGGTCAAAGCCGATATATGATGTACATTATGTAGAGTAAAAGAGTTGCTTAAAGGAAACTACAACTATATGTCTTTAATGCCCACAATATCTAATGTCAAGTCATTTCCCTATCTCTGATAGAACCTACCACTTTGTGATAGGAATGGAACTAATCCCTATGCAGGGTAACATGGAAAAAAGCTCCCAAATCAAGAAACTAACACTAAGAAAAAGTGAACGAGACATCAACCAATTGACTAACATCAAGAGAAAAAGCTGCTAAGATGTAATCATCAAACTTAAACTCCAAGGCATTTATCTTCTCAATTTTCAATAGACCTACTAGAAACAATGCTACGATCATCTGACTTATCTTACACTTTGCCCTTGTGCTTATCATCGTGCATCTTATGGCATTGTGGCCTAATATGACCTATTTCCCACAATAATGACATGTCCGAGAGGACTTATGACCATGAGACTTATTACAAGAATTTTCGACGAGACTAAGACCTCTGTGAGTCTCCGCCATGGTAATCATTTCTACTCTTACCATCATGTCTACCCTAACAATCCATGCATGAGAAGTATGGGTTGCATCCACGTTATTTTTGTTTATCTCCTCTATGACTAAAGGCACTCTCAACATCCTAGATTTTCAAAACATCTTTAGGCATATTAGCATACATAATAGTATGAAAAGTATCCCATGACTCAAGAAGTATCATATGGAAGAAAGGTTATTCTTAAACTCAATGTTGTGCAACATCAACTGGTTGAAAATCAAGTGAAACTCATTCAAATGCATGGACACATTATTCCCTTCCTTCATGCGAAGGTCCATGAGCTATTTCAACTAATACATCTATGAAGCAAGACTTCACTTATCATAAAGTTTGTATATCTTTTCCCATAACTACCAAGCATTATTCTTAAGTGCCACAACACTAAAAATAAACATGATAAAGAAAGTGAGCCCTGAAGTGGAAGCATGGAGCAAAAGCAATAGCTATGGTGGAGAGAGAGAGAGAGAGAGAGAGAGAGAGAGAGATGTGAAAACTCCAACAGTCACAATGTGTGACTCCCTGTGTGACTGGCCTTCCTTTTATTCAAATGTCACTGAAAGAATAAAGAATTAAGTGATAGTGATGGGCACCCACCATCTACAATGTACAGGTGTGCAAGTAACTAATACATGGTGTGGGTATACTATTAGTGTAACTAATACGCAGTGGTTAGGCACATGCACCTTTACCCCCAACAACCTCCCACTTAAAGGAGAATGTGTCCCTAGTGAGGATAGAACAAGAAAAAAAAAAGTACAAATGTACATAAGTACAATAGGATGAGAAAGGACATCATCTCATCCAATGCCCATCAACTTCCTAAGGAAGGAAAAACACTCCACTAAGCATATACTTTTAGTGAGCAAACCTACATAATATTGGTCAATTGAGATCTTGAAAAGCTCAATGAACTTGTCCTCAATAACCTCTCAAATAAAGTCGTAATGCACCTCAATGTGCTTTGTCTTCGCATGGAGGACCAAATTCTTTGCCAATTGAATAGCACTCATAGAATCTGAATGGAGTGTAGGAAACTCATTTTAGTAATGCCAAGGTTTGCCACCAAATGGCCTAACTAAAGAGCCTCCTTGCAAGCCTCAGTAGCTGCAACATACTTTGCCTTTGTAGTAGATATGTTCATGCATTTCTGTACCCTAGACATCCAAGAAACAACAACTCCAACAAAGTTGAAGACATAGCCAGAGGTGGACTTTCTACTATCTACATGTCTTGCATAATCTGAGTCCATGTATCCCACAACTCTTATATCATGGCCACCATAACATATGCACATAGCTTATGTATCCTTCGGGTACCTCATTATACTTTTGACAGTATCCCAATGTCATTTGCCATGTGTAGTCATATAGCATGCCACAACTCCCATTGCAGATGTTATATCAAGGCGAGTTGCTATCACGACATACATCAAACTAACCACTACATATGCATAAGGAATTTGGGCCATCTTAACCTTTTGCTCCTCCAATTGTGGACAATCGGCATGACTAACCTTCACATGAAAAGATAAAGGATTGCTAATGGGCTTAGCATCCTCTAGATAAAATCGCTCAAGGACCTTCTAGATGTATTCCTTCTATGACAAGTAAAGGAGCCCCTTAGACTAATCATTCATAATGCACACCCCAAGAATATGTGAGGCCTATCCCATGTCCTTTATCTCAAAGCTCTTCTTGATCTGACCTTTCAAGGCGTCCAGCTCATCATGAACTCTCTCAACAATCAACATATCATCTACTTAGAGGATCAAAATCATAAGGCTACCATCACAAGCCTTCTTTGTGTATAAACATGGATCCATATTACTATGAGATTATCCCTATGAATGCATAAAATCATTAAACTTGTGGAATCATTCCCTACGTTTCTGCTTAAGGCCATAAAGACTCTTACTCAATATGCACACTAGGTGATCCTTGCCAAGTTTTGCAAAGCCCTTAGGTTGCTACACGTAAATCTCATCATGTATGTCCCCATGAAGAAAAGACGACTTGACATCCATTTGATAAAGACCCAAGTCAAGCTGAGCAACCAAAGCCAGTACCAAGCGTATGGTAGTTATCTTCACAATAGGAGAAATTACTTCATCAAAGTCCACACTATACTCTTGGCTTGAAACCCTTAGCAACCAATCAAGCCTTGTATGCCAGCTTGGGGTATCGACCTTAGGCTTTTCAACATATATCCAAACTAGTTCTCAACCAAAGCAAGCCAACATTGAAATGTAGCCAAGACTTCTAATTTCTATTAATAGGGTATGCCTAGACCTTATGTGTATAGTCATCAATGAAGATAATGAAATACTTTGTATCACCTAATGACTTGCATGGCATGGGACCATATATATCCAAATGAATAAGAGCCAAAGGCTCACCCATGTGTATTATACCAAAATTTTTATGCGTATTACGTGTATGCCTACCATATAAACAATAATCACAAGACTCAAAGCACTTAAGTCAAGGAGCAAAAGATACTGCAAATAGGTAAGCATTGCCATTCCTTTCAAGGACATGTGCCCAAGGCAATGATGCCAAAGAGATACATGTGGAACTGCATCCACTACTAAAATATGGTCAACTGACCTAAATACAAGTAAGGGATAGAGAGCATTGGACTTAGCACCACATGCAATGACAAGATTCCCACACGTAATCTTCCATGAGGAATCACCAAAAGAAACTTCATAACCTACATCATCCAAAGTGCCAGTAGAGATAAGACTCTTCGTGAAAGTCAATACATGATGTACATCATGAAGAGTAAATGTGCTATTTGAACCAAACTGCAATTGGGACATCACCAATACCAACGATCTCTAATGCCCAAACAGACAGATCCAGTCATACTATGATAGGACTAAAACCACTCTCTATGAGGGATCACATGAAAGGAAGTCCCTAAATCTATCAACTAACACTAAGTATATCCTAACGAAGCATCAACCAGCTATGATGTATCAACAGAAGAAGCTACAAGTATGAAATCATCATTAGAATCAGTCTGCACGACATTAATCTCTTCAATCTTAAAGTTGGACTTGCTAGGACAATGTTGCAATCATTATTTTTGTCCTGTACTTTACCCTTACCCTTTTCTTTTATGCTTGTCCTTGCACATTTTATGGCAATGTGGCAGAATATGTCATGCTTTTCCACAGTAATGACAAGTCAATGAGGACTTACAACCACGATACTTATTGTAAGATTGTTCATGTGACTGAGAATGAGATTGCTAAGAGTCTCTCCCACAAGGGTCATTATCGCTTCTACCATTATTGCCTCCAATTGTCAAAGCATGAGAGGTGCAAGAAGCATCAATATTCTTTTTGTTAATCTCTTCATTCAAGAGTGCATCCTCTACATCTTGTAACTTGAGCCCATTTGTAGGCATGTTTACACACATAGCAGTACAAAATGTATTCCATGATTCAAGCTGTGAATCATTTGCTTTGTTTTGCCTTGTATAGATTTGCTTCATCCCAGCCAAATAGCATTTGTAATTTGGCATCCAACCCTAGTATTATTACTCAAGTTGCTCAAGAGGAAGTTGATTAAGATTAGTGAAAGCATTGTCCTTACCTTTGTTTGTTAGGGAAATAACAACTTTATCCCAAAAGTTTGAACTTGCAGAGGTCTTGCCAAGGGGTTATTTGTAACCATGTTGCCTTGCTTTTCCTTGGCCTCAGGGCTCTTGGCAAATGCTAGTTCTCTCCACCAATTGCTTTGCTTAGATTGTTGCTACCTCCTTGTTGTTGATTGTTTCGAATCACTATTGCTCATGATGACTTTGGTTGTATTTAATTAGTTGCTTGGGTTTCCTCCTTGTTATTGATTGTTCCAAAGCATTGTTGCCCGTGCTTCTTCTTGTGTAGTGGGGCAATCCCTTTAATAGTGGCCCCAAAAGCCACAACTATGATAAGTGCTTGCAAACTTGCTCCACACAAGTTTGAGCTTAAGGTAGCCCACATAGGGAATATGGGCATCCAAATGTTTAGAAATGGACTCATTTGTGTCCCAAACCAGGTAGAGATGATTCTTGAATGGATTGGTAGAGAGCCTTGCTTTGCCCTTTGCAATATTGGGTAATAAGTTCCAAAAATACGCATGTAGGTCGGTATGTCCACCCACACCTGGCATTGCCGCTTGGCATTATCCCTACCAAACTAGTTGTAAGAGCATAAATATACACAAATAAATACCCCCGATCCAACACCTTCTCTATTGTGAAAAACCACCTCAAAGAAGCCCTTCCTATCATATTAGATTTGACCCATTACATCTTTTGTTTTAAGTATAGTATTAAACAATGTGGCCACATCTATGGAGCTTTGGCCATGTAGCAAGTTGTATGGGAGGTGTAGTCGTTACATGATGATAATACATACAAGGACAATTAAGGCCATGAGGCCATCATTTAGCTCCAAATCATAATACGATCTCTTTTAATACTGCTAATAAAGTTTCAAAACGTTACAATTTACAAAGTTTTTAGTTGTGAAATGGATATATATGTAGGTATGTATACATATAGTAATTTATTGGACATTCCCTGCGTTTTGGTAGAGTCAACATAGCGTTTTCAAGTTTCAACATTGTTTGGTCTTGGAACGATGTGTATCACTTCGGTAGTCCCACCCGCCCCACCTACAAGCTCCGGCCATGCATCGACATCAATTTCCATGCTCACAGGTAAAACCTTTTTTGCCGCTGTCTCAAAGAACCATTATCGTCTTGATCAGGAGGGAGGATCGAGCTTGAGAGAGAGAGAGAGAGAGAGAGAGAGAGAGAGAGAGAGAGAGAGAGAATTCCGAATGGCTTCTATCGTCCCCCCTCTCCATCCCACTGCATTTGTACAAGGACGCCGTGACATCAAGGCCTCCTCTTCTTCCCACAGGCCATGCAGATCGCATCCCATCGCCTGCTCCTGTAGCCCAGCCCCGGGACGCGAGGAGCTCCATCCAGCCGTGCAGACGCATACCAGCCTCTTCGAGTCCCAGGCCAAGCCTAAAAATGCATATCCCGGTGGCATGGGGCCCTACACAGGGCGTGATCCCTCCGTCAAGAAGCCTGGTTGGCTCAGACAAAAGGCACCTCAAGGAGAGAGATATTCAGAGCTCAAGGAGTCCTTGTCCACTCTGAAGCTTAATACCGTCTGCGAAGAAGCTCAATGTCCGAATATCGGAGAGGTAATCCTCTTATACAAAATCTCCCTGCAGTTGTGAGGTGCAGACTGAATGTAGATGTGGTTTTCAACCAAGTGTTTGATTTTATCTGTTCGCATGTCTGACTATATTGTGTTCGAATTGTATTTTGATGTACTGACCGTACGGAGTTTGTATTTCAGAACTCTCGTTCTCTACCACAAGTGGCCTTTCTTTAACAAAAAGTTTGATAGTTGCAGTTGTAGACCTGTGGTTTTGTGTAGTTTGCATGTTAGATCAAACATAAAGGACTATTTTACAACCGTGCACAAGGTGCCTCACGACTTTTGAGACATCGGAGTTTAGGATATTGTCAGAAAAATTAAATAGAAACGTAGGGAAATTGACTTCTTGAATTTGGATTCTCATAATATTTTGTTCATGATTGCCAAATTATGGCGTTTGGATATATGGTATGTCCTAATTCATAGGGTAAGGGGCCTGCAAATTGAACTGATTACTAGGACTAAACAGTCCTAGAGCTAACGAGGCTTCACCTTGGACTTCAATTAGAGCTAACGAGGCTTCACCTTGGACTTCTATTAATACTAGAGTAGCATTTTCACATCTAGAATTGATTCCTGTGTTGTCACAATGCTGCCATGAGTTCAGGACTGACTATAGCCACTTATGGGGCCTATCTTGAGATTGACCTTCAAGTCCTTTTGAGGGCCTCTAAAAGTTCCCACCCACACACATCCCACCCCTCTCCCCCCCGCCCGGTCCTTGGAAAACCTACTTGCCATGTATGCTACAAATGATCGACAGGTTCATTTGGTGAAGGCATGCGGGTCACATTCTTGTCCACTATAATTGTCAGTTGTCCTAAGATGCATAGCTTTGTTGTATGCTTGAAGAAAAGGTAGTGTTCTTGGCAAATTCTTATCAAGAGACCATCATGTTGCTACTTGAAACTTTCTAGGATAGCTATGTTTGCTTTCTGGTGATCTATTGAAGGATGACTTGTTTTAGCAAAAGGGGGGAAAAAAGGAACGCCTCCTTTCAAAATGAGGGACACATGAAGGGCATTTATCCACCAACATTGGCTCCTCTTGCTCTAGAGTAAAATGAAAGTTAAAGTACAATTGTGTGGGCTTTGCCTACATATAGGCATTAAGTGTGAAATCGGTCTAACTTGAAATTGCTAACCTAAAATGCTTGAAGATAGATGACAAGGAAAGCATAAAAATACTTGGGCTGAACTACATGCACTTTGACTTGATATGGAGTTAGATATGAACAATCTCAACTCTCTTGTTTTTAGTGACATGTCGGGGAACAACAAGGATGTATTTACAATAGAGCAAGGGGTAAAATGATAGTCCCCCTCTCAACTAAAGAAAAATACAATCATGATGGTCCAACTAATGTGGTGTAAAAGATCTCCAAGGTAGTGAAAAAAAGATCCCTAAGGCTATTGAGAGGTAACGCTATGCCGAAACTATTTGCTATGTTAATTATCTCTCAAATCAATGTATTCAAATTGGAGGGTCACCAACTTGATTTACTCATAGACAATGTGGCTATGAATTCCAATGTTGTTGGTCCTCAAATGAAAGACTAGGCTCCTTGACTAGGGCATTTGGCACCCTACTTATTGTAGTAGTGAGAGTAGGATAGTCATACCATAACTTCAACCATGCTTATAAACTTTGGGTATCATACCTATATCATAACCAATGGGTAGACAACAGTCTTGGATAGCTCCGATTGAGACATCCTCTGTGAATAGGGTGTGGACAACAAAGCTTCAGCACTTGTAATTTGCAAAAACGAGATTGCTGAATGGGAGGGCAGCCTATCTATTTATAGAAAGTTTGGGGCCTTCCAAATTAGGGTTGGCATGTAGGACATTGAAGCTCTCTAGGGCCGCATTTATTTTTAAATAAAAGGTTAAATTCATTAATTAATGAGTTTTGGGGCTGCTTAATAGAAGCTTATGAATCTTTAGCTCAAAAGCATATGTGACTGTCTTATCACCAATGCCGCAATGCATAAATGACCATGGATTCCCCTCCTTTGGCTAGATTGCCAAAGTGTCCCCTCATGTGAACTCATATTAGGAGCAAATCTTGCTCTTTGTCAAAAGCTCATCGTGAACTTGGATGTCGATCCTACTTGCAAGATTTCAAATTGATAGACTTTGGTCGATGCGTAAGGAAACCCCTCTTTGGATCTTGTGCACTTGTATAGAAGTATAGATGAGGCTTGATTGTCCTACCTCACCACCCTCACACTTCTCCTCTGACATCGGAGAGTTATGATAGGTGATGCGCATCACCTGTACTAATGAGCTTGAAAGGAGGCCCTTACAGCTATCATCGGGGCCGCATGGCTAGAGCTTGAACTTGGACTTGTAGAGGATGAGGACTTGTTGATAGAGCTGTCACCCTTCGTCTTGGTTTGATTCTCCTATTGCAAAGCTGCTAATGTCTTGCAGTCCGAAGATGTCCCCTCTTGCCACAATAAGAGCACTAAAACTTTTTCTTCTTCTTCTTCTGTAGGTCAACCCCTCTGAAATCGAAACATCTGGAACACTAAGAGATAGCAATCCTCACCAAAACCTGAATATGAACACAAGTCTCGAACTTAACACTCGTAGATGAGTAAACAATGTTTGCATCTTGAGCATAAGTAGAAGAGCCTGTAGGAGCCATGAGATGAGTAAACAATGTTTGCATGTTGAGCATTGGTAAAAGAGCTTGTAGGAGCCATGATAGGGTCGACACTGAGAAGATGAACGGAGGAAAGGGATCATGAGGGATAGATTTTTCCCAAGAAGGCAGACTCACAAGTTCCATGAGTTCAAACAATAAAGAAAGCACATAAAGAAAGGATTAACAATAACTAGAGTGTAGTGAAAATAACACAACTGGATGTACAAGAACCCTCTCTAAAGTTGAGCAGTGTATCATAGACAAGCTGGTCAGAAAACAAGATGATTGTTGCAAAAGTGGATCAATCACAGTCTATATATAGGAGAAAACACCTGAAAACATAGTTGCCCAGCCTATGCATACAATACATGGCAGAAAATACAGGGTCGGCTCATGAAAATGCAGGTTGAGCAAAACCTGAGAAAAGAGGTTACTTCGTGCCTTGCAGAAAGTAGACAGGAAAATGCAGGCAGTACCAGCATTAAAAGCAGCCGTCCCAGCCTGCAGCGGACGAGAGCAGCAAAATACAGGATTCTGGGGCTGTATGGCTGAAAATCTGCAAAGGGTTGCCCGGGCTGAATCAGCAGTCATGGCAGTCAAGACAGGTCTGAATAGCAGCAGAGATGAAAATGCAGCAGAAGAAATGAGAAACACAAGACCTAACATGGACGTCTGACACCATATCGGAAGTGGGTGCAGCAATGGAAGTGTAGGAATTTGCTGTAATAGACTGCATAACACAAGAGGAAAGAGAGAAGAGAAATACTACAAAAGAACACTGCACAAAGAATTTAGAAGAAAAGAGGTGCTTGGGATATGGAATCTATGTACTACGATAGGAGTGTGAGTAATAGTGGCAAGGACAGAGAAGGATGTTGGAATGATGGAAGAAGAGGGGTGAAGAATAACTGAAGTGGTGTTGGTGATTGAGGGGGGTGGTGAATGAATGAATTGATTGTTTATTTTTAAGCATAAGTTGTCTAGGGTCTTGCACCATTGTGTGGGCGCCCATTGAAAAAGTGGCCAAAATGTGGACACTAGTCCTTTTTGGGGCTGTCAGTGCGAAACTCTAAATGAATTGTGTAAACTGAAGAAGTGGTTTCTCAACACCCCCTTTCAAGCCCAAAAAGTGATGAAGAAAGAGGAGCAAACAGAGATATGATGAAGATGTAGAGGATCTCAGAGATCCAAGATTTCCATTTGAAAGGTAACCGGTAGTAAGGAACAGTAGACGGGATGAACTGTAGAACGCGACGCCACCATGCGAGAGAAGCCACTGGCTTAGTTACCTCATGATGGAAGGAATTTGAAGGTCTTGTCATCAAGTCGCGGTTGAATCTCCAAGGCCTCGATCTAGGTGGTTTTTGAAGATCCTGGATATTAGTAGGAGAAATGATTGCACGAAGATAGCCATCCCAAAAGAGTAAATGGTGGGTGACGAACTTCATGATGAGTAGGTGCCCCTCTTGAGGGTGGAGATGCAAGGGGTCCCCTCTGAAGTTGAAGAAGAAATAGGAGCCCCCTTTGAGGGCAAGTAGAGTACATCCCCCTTTGCGAGAGATAGGGAATCTAAAAACTCATGGATCATGGACTATGAATCATCGAATGACAAGGGAAATATCACCGGTCGTGCTGAAGAAGGTATCTGGGGTATCGAAGATTGCAAAGAACTCCTAGAGGTGGCCTCTCCAACTTGAGTAGTCGAGGGTGGAGAAAGGTTAGGCTTAGGCAGAGCCAAGGGTGGGCGACAATCACTATCTCTTAATGGAGGGACTGTGGAGCTGAAGTAATGGAAGGTGTCGAATAGCCACTGTCCCATGAAGGAATTGTTGAGGGGACGGTATCCAACAATCATTGTCTCTTTGGGGAGCTGATTACAGAACCATGGATTGTTGAGATGGCATTCGTGAAACCCTAGAAGTAGAAGCAATCTCTGTAGCGCATTGCGGCGGTGGTGAGGAAGAGAAGGGTATCTCTGTCTCTTGTGATGTAGCATAAATGAAGGGGGAAATCAATGGATGATGTCGAATCTGCAACCTATCTTTGCCTTCTTTGATGCGGAGGATCTTCGTGGCTCACTGATGAGCACCTCTGGCTTTGATATCATGTCAAGAAAATGACAAAGAGATTAGAGAGGTAGTAGGGTTTGTGGGGAGAAGCACAGTGTGTACGACAAACATTGAGAGAGAAAAGAAACTCTGAAACACAGGAACATGATGATACATTGAATCACCTATGAGAAGAAAAGCTGATACAGCGGAGCCGAAACTCAAAAGATGATTGCATTGTCCTTTTTGAATCATGCAAAAGCACATGTGGGAATCTGCCAAGTGAAAGGAGTGAAACACAATCCTTTGGGTAGTGGGCTATTGAAGTAATCACTGGAAGGTGAAGGACAGCTATTGAGGGAGTGAACCACAATCCTTTGATGCCGTCAGAGATGTAGAAGATGATCACTAGTTGTGGAGGGAGCGAAGCACAGTCCTTGGATGCCAAGAAGAGGACTAGGCTGCAAAACGCAGCACTAGAACACCACAGTGAAATGTCGTAGTGGAACGCTGCAGTAGAATGTCATAGTAAAACACCGTAGTAAAACTCAGCAGTAGAACACTGCAGTAAAACGCCGTAGTAGAATGCCGCAGTAGGGATGAATGGAAGGTGAAAGGTACCCATGAACTGCAATGTCCTCCGATAGGGAAGTTAGAAGCAGTGGCAAGGAGAGAGAAGGATGTTGGAATGATGGAAGAGAGGGGTGAAGAATGAATGAAGTGGTGTTGGTGACCGAAGAGGGTGGTGAATGAATGAATGGACTACCTATTTATAGGCATAAGCTGTCTAGGGTGGTGGACCATTGTGTGGGCACCCACTGAAAAAGTGGCCACAATGTGGACATCAGCCCTTTTTGGAGCTGCCAGTGCAAAACTCTAAATGAAGTGTGTAAACTGAAAAAGTGGTTTCTCCACACCCTCTCCCCCTTTATCTTGTTAACCATTCCTCTACATTTTTGTTTACATGACCATCCACCAATAATCACCCTATTGCTAGTTGATCTGAAGAGTGCTTGAACATTAATTGATTAACGATCCAATGTTGAGAAAAGCCTAGTTGGGGGATGGTGCCTTCTGGGAATCTTCTTTGAGCTTATAATCATTGTGTCGGGCCCTCTATGTAGCCTCAAAGGACGTAAAGATGTTTTGGATGGTTTGATCCTGAACAAAACCTGTCAATGTGCTGTTGCGTGTGTATTAGATGTGGCGATAAAGGGATTAGCCTGCTTTTAATCATCTTTGCTAGGGCCTTATAGGCCATTGGTTAAAAGAGTGATGGGCTCCACTGGCTAAGTTCTTGCCCATCCCCCCAATTCGGGGAGGAGACACATCAAACCAGCTTATAGGCTCTCAGGCATCTGCCCTGAGCTGAAGATCTCTTGGAGATTGGGGGAAGGGAGTCCACCTTCTCCTCTTGGAAGGTGCAGAAAAAAGCTGTGGACCCCATGCCACGCTACTAATTCTAGGGTATTAAATAACTGATAATGACTGGATAGTTGAGACTCTGTTCTAACTTATATGTCAGTGAAAAAGGATCAAACATTTGGTTTTTGTTGTATTTAATCATAAATCTCTGTTTCTCCATTATTTGGCTCTCTGAAGTGTTCAATTGAGGACTGACATGCTGGCCTGTTAACTAATTTGACATTTGTGTTGGCATTAATATTATGTTAGACAGTGCTGGAATGGTGGTGGTGGTGGTGGAGGTGAAGGAAGTGGTATTGGAACTGCTACAATCATGCTTCTTGGTGATACATGCACACGTGGTTGCCGTTTTTGTGCAGTCAAAACAAGCAATACACCTGCTGCCCCAGATCCTTTGGAACCTGAAAATACTGCAAAAGCAATAGCTAGCTGGGGGTAAGAAACATTTAGTGGCTCTTTGTAAACTGTTATATTGGATGGATTTTCCTTATAGTTCTTTTGTTCTCATTTGTTGCTATAATATGCATAGCCTTAGTATATGTTAAGATTTTGATTTTCATTTGGTTAGATGGCTGGGCACCATTTTGTGATTATCAAATGGCCAAGTAAGGTGCTTCTTTCTGTGTAATGTTATTAATAGGTGCTAATATTGTTGATCTTTTTTTGTGCCATTGCCATTCCACTTCTAGTTCTAAATGCTGGCATAGAGCCTAGTGGCGCAACATAGTCATAATATTTGATACAGGTTTTCAAAAGCTTTGTTCAGATTTTTGCTTGTCATTCAGGGTGGGTTACATCGTGCTTACCAGTGTGGATAGAGATGATCTAGTGGATGGAGGAAGTGAACATTTTGCCCGCACTGTGAGGACTCTAAAGGTGATATCTGATAGGTTTTAGAACCTCAATTTCACTGCGTTTTGTGCAATTTCCAAGTATTTTGATACTTCTGAACCCATTGTTTTAGCAACACTTTGAGAACTATATTGATTTGGTTTCTTTGGCTTGTATCTAGGAACTCAAGCCTGAAATTCTAGTGGAATGCTTAACATCTGACTTTAGAGGGGATCTGAATGCTGTCTCTACAGTAGTTCAATCTGGATTGGATGTCTTTGCTCATAATGTGGAGACTGTGCGAAGGCTTCAAAGAATTGTTAGAGATAGAAGAGCGGGGTAAGTGCTCTATAAAACATCTGTTATGAATTTAAGTTTTAACATGGTTTGTTTCAAAAGCTTTGCAGATTGAGTATGATCAAGTTGCTCTTAGCATTTGTTTCAGATGATTTGTCAGAAGGAAAAATATCAGAGGTTTACACACTCATGCACACACTCTTTGTCTCTCAACCATTCCATAATTGAGGAAAACACTCAGTAAAAAAGAATGGAGGGAAGAACAATCATTGTGCAATGCTGAATTGAGACGAATGTACAAGAGTGCTGTTGGGTTTGACTCATGCCTACGCTTACAAAGGAGTGTTAGTGATCCTTGGTAGGACACTGGGGCACTTTTTACTTTCTTTACAAGAGCTTTTTTCCCCCCGTTTTATTCTCCTTTATTCTATGTGCTTATGTTACACAGTTTGGGCACTTATCGTGTTTTATATCTTTTGGGTGTGAACACACATTAACAACCCTAAGGTTTAAGGGTCATACTTTGTACTTGCACATTACACTCTTTTGCAATTTTGCATTGGGAGTCGTGTCTTCATTCTCACACTCTCTTCACTGTCAACTATACTCTCAGCTGAGCTTTGATCTCTGTCCTCACATTTGGTATCAGAGCTGAGCTGCAGCTCAGCTGAGCTCTTGGTCACCACCATTTGAGCCGCCACCTCCACCTGCCTCTGCCCTGTCCGACACCTGCAGAGCCTTCAGCTCGTCCACCTGCGCTCCTGTTCTATGCCGCTGCCTTCACTGCCAGTGCTGACGCCTGCTGTCCTAGCTGCCTGCATGGTCAGAGCTGCTAGCTGAGCTGCCTAGTGCCACCTGCAGTGCCTGTGCTCCTTGTGCCTGGACGCCACCAGTCTGACAGCACCACCCCAGCCTCCAGCTGCCTGCGACCTGCTCCAGCAGCCGGCCAGGTCTGCCTACCTGGTCGTGCAATTGTGCCGCCCCCATAGGTCCGCCTCTTGTGCCAATAGCACCCTGGTCTAGCTCTGCTCAGTCAATATCAGAGGCAAAAAGAGAAATTTATCAATTTTTTATTCGGATTTGATCTTCAGAAAGGGGCTTTTGCTTGGGCAGCCTATCTCTGCTTTTGCATGTGTCTGGGACACATTAATTGCAGAGATTTCTTGAATTTCGGGCCAGAATTTGGGGTTTTTTGGTTTAGCTTAGACATTGGCAAATGTACATTAGTGTCAGTCTGCAATAGACTGAATTTGTGCATTTTGGACAACAAATATTGGGGCTTTTGCATTTTTTGTGCTGCTGAGTACTGTTTGTGCTTTGGACAGTGTGTACATTGGACAATTTTGACAGACGTGATCGGATTTGCTAATTACAGCAGGGTGCTTGTTGTAATTTCTGGAAATTCTCAGATTTCCAGGTTGGTCTAGCTTGAAGTCTTGCTCTTGTGCTCTTTGAACAGTGACATCTATCATGGCCAATTAGGGACAAGGTGATGTATTCACATATGTATCCAAGGAGGATAGTTTGGATGGCAACAACTATTCTCTATGGTCTTTTATGATGAAAAATACGCTGATTGCAAAGAATCTTTGGGATTGTGTCAGTGGTGAAGAAGTTCAGCTTGCAGTTGTGGCTCCTGCAAGACCTTCTCCAGAAAGACATGGTCAAAGGTCAGCTCTCAGCCACTTCCCCAGAGATTAGCAACACAAAAGGCTTGGGATACATGGGATGCTCAAGCATTGTCATTGGTTGCATTGGAGTTTATCGGTCTATTATCCTACATATATGATCTGCAGCTTCTTCACGAGAAGCATGGTTGACACTTGAGCAAATGTTTGTTGGAAAAAATGAGACACACATCTCTTTCTTGAAGAAAGGGCTTGAGAATGTGAAGATGGATGAAGGTGCAGGATCATTTTAACAAAATTACGGACTTGCGTGAGCAGCTAATGATTGTAATTGAGTATTATTGGGATGCATAGTTGATCTCTACTACCTTGAATTCATTGTTGCCCTCTTATTTGGCCTTTCATACAGCCTTAAATCTCACCATGAGGATTTTTTTGCAGCCGCTTACTTTCCTTTAGTTGGTTAGTTTGTTCTTAGAAGAAGAGCAAACAAGAAAAAACAATGGGGTGGATGCAATGGCCTTTGAACAGGCTTTTATGGCAAGGTAGAAGGGCAAGGGCAGCTAGTCTAAAAATACTTTGCAGAGTTCTAGAACTTCAAGTAATTCACAAAGCAACAGTAGGGGGGCATGCAAGCCAAGAAGGGCAAGTGCCACTATTTCAAGAAGCCAGGTCATTACATCATATAATGTGGAAAGCGCATAGCGAAGGAGAAGAAGAAGAGTTAGGGATTTTTGTTTCTGATGTATCTTCTATTGCCACTAAGTCTACATCTTTTGTTGTATACCGTGACTATTAATTCTACACTTACAATTATGAATCTTTTTAGGTTGATAGATTATTTAGCTCTATTAAGGATGCTAGCACTTGGTTCTTTGACAGTGGTGCTTCTAGACATATTACATCTTGCGGGGATTTGATTACCATTAGACAGTTGATCATTGACTCCTTGCATAGGATTTGCTGATTTAAGTCTGCTTAAAAAATCTGCTATTGCATGGTCTTTGCTCGGAGTATGTACAATTTTATAGTAAAACTCTTGTAACAGGAGTATCCAATGGGCTAACCTTCTTGTCAACTTTGGCTTGTTAATTAAATACAACAAAGCTTGGTGATCAACAAGGAACACCATTGGATTACCCAATAAATAGTGACAGAATTTTTGTAATGCAAAAATTATACCCAAAGCCTCTCTTTGTGCTACAGTATAGTTCTTTTTTGCTATGGTCAGCCTTATACTAGCATAATAAACATGTCTAAACCAACCCATAATTCTCTCTTGCATCAGGATCGCCCCAACCGCAATGTTGGAAGCATCTACAAACACATGAAAGGGAAGATCCCATTGTGGGTTGTAAGATTGGAGCTACAACTAGTATCTTCTTTATAACACCTTGAATGCTTTCTCTTGATCATCCCTCCATATGAATTGAACACCCTTCTTAGTAAGCAAAGTGAGAGGAGAATAAATATGTGCCTAAGCATCGAAGATACCTACTGTGCCTCTTAACTTGACCCACAAACCACATAACCTCTTGCACTGTTGCAAGAGTAACAACCTTTTGCACTGATCGAATCTTTCTAGGATTAATAGCCATTCCTTCTTGTGATATGATATGACCTAGTAAAACTCTCCTCTTAGCAGTAAATACAAATTTAAAAGGGTTTAAAGACATTGTGAACTTATGGCATCTTTCAAAGCATAATTGGAAATGTTGTAGATGATTCACTTTCTTCCCAAAAATATATAAATCATCAATATGTTGAAAATGGAGAGAGAGAGAGAGAGAGAGAGAGAGAGAGTGTGTGTGTGTGTGTGAATACAAGACAATGAGCAAGAGTGAGCAGCAGTTCCACACTCAAAAGTGCAAGTGCTAGAATAATAGAATGAAAGTATAATAGGTCTTAAGTAAGTTAGACCTATCTCTAACTCAACTAGAGTTAATTTAACTCTAGAACTACGTCTAAAAGTGGTGACACAACTTATTAATGTAGTTGTGTTTATACTACAAAACAACTAACTAAAACATTGGGCATCGCCCATAGAATTAGCAAATTCTAACACCCCCTTGCAGTGCCACCTTGTAGTGCATCCGACCAGTCAGCCTAGAAGCTGTTGACGTCAACTTGTTCTACGTAGCGCTAGTTGTTGCCCCTAGCTCCGTTTGTGCCACTTGTAGTGCCGCCTGCTCTACAGTGCAACTGTTGCTTGCACTTGCTACCCTTGCTTGTCGCTAGGGCAGCCAGTTGTGCCCTGTCCGCGAGTCTAACACCTTGTACACCATTCAATTTTGCCTAGCTTTACCCTTGCCTTTAAACTTGGAAAGCATAGCCACATCACCTGAATGCAATGCAACATTTTTTCAAGTTTGCTCCTCTTGCAACAAGAGGCCTTCCAACTCCACAAATGTAAGAGGCTGTTGCCCCTTTTCTTGTCTATGACAAGATCAAAGAGGCTTTGAAATCTAGATATGACTCTAGAAGAGTTTAGTGTGATATTCACCAAATTAGCATCCTGAATAATCTCATCAACATTGAGCAGCTGCTCATGCAAATCTTGTATATGAGTAAGGTGATCCATCATGTTATCATGCTTATCCATGTTTACATTCGCTAACTCTCTGTGAAGATAGGAGATCTTGGTATCATCGTGGGCTACAAGCATATACTCAAGTATGTCCCATGTTGATTTTTAGGTCTTGCAAGACCAAATGTGTGGAATGATGACCCTTTTTACTGACAATGCTATCAAAGAAAGTGCTTGAGCATCCTTCGAATCCCATTTTCTCTAATTCTTTGTAGGATTGGAAGAAGGGGCAATAGCGACAGCAACCTGTCCTCGAGCGTGACACTGAGCTGTTTGAGGTGCGAGATCTCTTGGTTGTTGCAAGCTATATGTAACATAGTCCCACAAGTCCTTTGCAACAAGAAGGTTGCATACCATAAAACTCCACAACGGGTAGTTGGAGCCATCAAGTTTGTCCTTCTGAGTGAGGACACCAAGAATGTTGCTTTGATCATTATTTTCTTGATGTGCCATGTTGTTAGTAATGAACAAAAAATCTGTAGCCAAATACTTCAGTGTTGAAGTATAGTGTGTGCTCCTGAGAGTATCAAAAAGCCCCATGGGATTAAGAAACAAATACCAAACTTTGCACAATGTCGCCCAAATCAGCACTCTGTTAAGAAATAACAGCAATGCACAGTTGTAGACTGCTGTACCACACTTGTCTCGAAATGTGTGCCCTTGAGTACAAATTATAGCAACTTAATGCAGATTCTCACCAAAAGCTACTGAAATATTCCAAAAATTTCTGCTTAGTTTGACTATAGCAGTAATTAAATGCCATTATACCACTTATTTCCTGCCTTGGAGTGCATGCAGGGCAAAAGCCCCAAATTTCTTCCAGAAATTTCAAAGCTCCTCCCTCCAAAACAATAGCTTCTCTTTCTCTGTCGATTGAGTGGACTTTGCATGGGTGGCATTGGCTGAGCAGCGGAGAGACATAACCTACATGTCTAGCTCGATACCAAATGTTGGGATGAGAGAGAGAGAGAGAGAGAGAGAGAGAGAGAACACAAGACAATGGGCAAGAGTGGGCAGCAATTCCACACTCAAAAGATGTAGTGCTAGAATGATAGAATGAAAGTACAATAGGTCTTAAGTAAGTTAGATCTATCTCTAGCTCCACTAGAGTTAATTTAACTCTAGAACTAACTCTAGAAGTGGTGACACAACTTATTAACATTGTTGTGTTCACACTACAAAAAAACTAACTAAAACATTGGGCATTGCCTATAGAATTGGCAAATTCTAACACAATAAACATCCTTATAAATGTAGTAAGATACAGATCAAAGGTTTCGCGTATTGCTTCTTGAAATTTAGGTGGACCATTCCTCAACCCAAAATTCATCATTGTACTAACAAAAGTTCCCCATTCAGTAATGTATCCATTTCATCCGGGTGCATCCTTATCTGATTATAGCCTGAAAAACCATCAAGAAAGCTGTAAATTACATGGCTTGCCAGATCATGTAGTAAAGAATTCGTAAATGGAAGAGAAAATGGATCAGTTATGGTGGCTACATTTAATCTTGTGTAATCAACACAAACTCATATCTTTCTATTCTTCTTCAGAACAACAACTATTGGCGATAGCCATGTTACTTCATTGACTAGTTTGATGAAACCCACTCATAGCAATTTATCATTTTCCTCCTTGACTTGCTTGGCATAATTAGAGTTTATTTGGTACCTTTTCTACATAATTGGTTTGGCATTAGCTTTCAGATTGATCCCATGTTGACACACTTGCAGATCAAAACCCTTCATGTCCGTATACTCCCATGCAACTTGCAATCCAACTTTTGTATGCCTTCTGTGATTTGATATAATATAAACTACTCATTACGAAAAAAGAGAGATCTTGCAAGTACACAAACTGAATGAATAAACTGATAATGATAAGTGAGATAAAAGTACAACTGATAGGGCATGTGATGAAGGACATGTATCCTACAAATGAGAATTTCTCTCAGATTTGGCATTGCTTACAACGGGGATATTGGTGTTCCTTTCAATCTAGAAGAAGGCTTCATGATGAGGCAAAACATGCTTTGCTTGGTGTAGGAACTGAGGCCAAAGGTTATGGCTGAATCTGGTAGTCTGCGTTTTGCTGCTCATCAAGGAAACTTGAGTGCAACAAATGATTGAGCAGTACTGTTACTAGGCTTTCTATGAGGAAAGATATTGACATTTGTGTTAAAAGTGTATCACATGCTAGAAACTGAAATTTTTGATCATGAAAAATCTCTCATCCTTTGCCCATCCCTAAAAAACCGTGGGTATTGTGATGGATTTGCATTACAAGTTTACCAAAGATTAGAGAGGAGAACGGTACCATTTGGATCATTAATAATCTTTTCAGCAGTGCACACTATTCCTGTGAAAAAAAGAGAACTTGTGCTTCTAAATAAGATGGGTGATCACTGATGATTGGATGGAGGCTGCAGCTTATCAAATCAGATTTCATTATTCTGTAGTCCCTTTCCTAGATATTGGTACTAACTAAAGACAGTCCTGTTTTATGGCTTCCAAGCAGTTTGTGTTTTGTACAGATGCTTCCACCAGGGAATGGATTATCGTCAATGCAACACTAAGTTCTAGGCACCAAATTCTGTTTCAAAATTATTTACCTAGACCTACTTTATCTCCCCATTCAGACCCCCTTCCACTGGTAGCTCACGTTGTATCCTAATTTACCTATGACTGTTTGAGTACGTATCACTTAAGTAGAATAGGTGACTGGTAATATGCTCTTACTGTCAAACATTCTAAACTGCAGAGTTCTGTCCATTTCAGCAATGGTTTTGCTAGATATGTGCAGCTGTAAATGTTAGAACATTTTGTCAGCCTTGTGAAACTAGTTAGAATTATCTGATGAAATCTTGCAATTGGCATGTCTGCAGCAGATCTGCCCCATGCAGTTCAATCTTTTTGTATGCATGCATTGACGAAGAGAAGAACATGTTTCATAGATTCTGGGGCTTCATGCTGATTGACATGCTGTCAAATAAACCTGGACCTTAATTTTTGTTGATACTTCTATTTATTCGAGATACTGGTTACCAGATGTTTGTGGCACCAAGATTATAATCAAAGATTGCTTTCTATTCCATTGATAAGGTGTTTGCGACAGATCTGCTCTGTGCAGTTTCTCATTTTGTATTTGTACTCTGTATTGTGATCATTAAGTGCCATTTTGTGGTTGCAAATTATGAGGTAAGCATTGAAGTGGGTCCAGTATTCTTCTCTTATGCAGAGGTTTTTGGAGCTTATTGTGATGAAAGCAACAAATAAGAAATTATTTTAATTAATAGCATGTTCGATTGCAGAACATGTTTGCAAATTAGATGTAGGAAGTGATGACTGATATGAATCTTGAACCAGTTTTCCATTATTCGTATCATATCAAGTCGTTTCACAGTGATTGTCATTTGTATCCATCACACTATACTAATTGGGAATTTTTACTACCAGGTATGACCAAAGCTTGTCGGTCTTGAGGCACGCAAAAATGGTGAAGCAAGGCATGGTCACAAAATCATCAATCATGCTAGGTTTGGGGGAATCTGATGAAGAAATAAAGCAAACAATGGAAGACTTGCGGAGCATCAATGTTGATATTTTGACTCTTGGACAATATTTACAGGTACCTTCCAAGTTTAAACCACTTCTGTGTATCTTAACTCTTGGATTGATGGATTGAGGGATATCAGTTACACCATTGTCTACAAAATTTTGTACTCTTCTATTTGCTGATCTGACATAAGAGATGATCATGATATCTAGAGAACCTAGCTTCAAATCATAAGCTATTATGTTCTCTTGATTACCTTGCTGTATATGCATGTGAGTCTCTAAGGTGACAGTTAGTGTACTCCCTGATTGGAATTGACATGTTTTGCTTTACGCTTGATTACTTGTGCTTAATCCATAACCTAAGAGTTATTCAGCTCAGCAAATGCTTCAGTTCCGCCTTCAGATTACATTCTTTGTCTTACGCAAGTGACATAAATATGATTATCTCCATTGTGTGAACGTATACAATTTCCAACAACAAGGTCCTTTTAATATGTAATGACAACTCTTTAACCTGATGAGTTTAAGAAGGGGAATTAGTTCTGCTTTTAAAATTCATCTTCAATGCTAATGCTCAACCACACCACTTTTTTTGGTAAGTAAAGAACCAGGCACACTACATATCTAAGGGATAGATGAATACAATGCAAGACCAGTTGGATATTCATTTTGTGAAAACTGAGAGGCCTTCCTTTTACATTGGGCGTCTTAATGTGGACCTCTTGACTGTGATGTCACATTAGAGTTACATCTTCTCAACTGGCCACCTGTAACTGCATACTTAAATTGAAGGCTTTTAACCATAAGTTGATATTTGGCTGTTCAATTTCTTAACCATCATTACTTTTATTTATTCCTTTAGGGTGGGAGTTTAATCACTTTGAGAATCATATGCTTGTTTTATGTAAAAATGGTTATTTATGGAGTAATTCGTCTTTTTTAAATGAAATGCTCACACTTGGACATGATTATCCTTAAGATGTATGGCTGTGGAAGTTTTTGAGAGTTATTCAGAAAATTTTGGTTGTCTGACATGCTCTTGTTTAAAAAACTGCAGCCATCACCTCTTTACTTGACAGTGAAAGAATATGTTACACCTGAAAAATTTCAGTACTGGAAAGAGTATGGAGAATCTATTGGTTTTAGATATGTGGCCAGCGGACCTTTGGTAAGTTCAAATGAGAGCTTTGATGGTTCTTGTTTATTTTTGTGTTCAGTTCTTTATAAGCTGTTTTTTTCTTCCTTGGGAAGGTTCGATCCTCTTATAGAGCTGGAGAGTTCTACATTGAAAGCATGATACACAAACAAAGGTTGGCTGAAGTGTCCAAGTGAGGTCTTGTGCTAGACCTGAAACCTGCATGTCAAGAGTTGAGTACTCATGCTAGTAAATACCGGAAGTGATCATCTCATGCATCTGCTGTGGCCTTTGATATATTTGAAGGTCTCTGAAGTTTAATGGAAGTCCCATCTGATCCTTATCTGTATTAGTTGTTTACTCCAATGCCTCATGAGCACTATTTTGCAGCCACACATTCAATGATACTCCATTGTTTGCTGACCATTCAGTTATACCTCTCAGTTTAAGCTATTTTTCTCACATTTAACCTCTCAGTTTGAGAGCTATTTTTCTCACAATGTACACAGCTGTTCTCTCATGGATGCATACAGAAATTACGTTCTTTGCTGTGTAAGTCAATTCTGAGAACTGAAATGTGTCAATTTGATTGAGAATAGATGCAAAGAAGCTAAAAACTCGTCTGCTGTTGTAATACATACATGTTTAAGTCTGAAAATTGAACGTGAGTTTACAAGAAGAAACTGCTAAATGCTCCACATTCTACTACAAGCACATTGGCTGTTCAGTGTGGTACATGTGGTTGTCCCGGTGAGTCATACAAGGCTCTAGTGTACTCACGCCATCCCTTTGGTGCCGTGATTGGGATGGGCTGTTTTCTCTTGAAACATATTTTAGTCATGTTCCTACAATATATGGTTGATCATTGCCTCAAGTAGTTCACTGCTTCCTTCTACAAGGTTTTGAAAGAGCATCCTCGCTTGTGTGTAGAAATACCAAGCAAAATCTCTTGCTATAATGGGTTTTGTGCATCACGACACCCATTGTTAGACCAGATGCTCTACGGAACAATGCTACATGGGTATTCCTTGGAGACTACTGCATGGGATTGTGTATATTTCACCAAGACTTGTAAGTTCATCTAGAGAGTTGTGTGGGTCCATTATCTGGAGTCTCTTGTAGGTTGCATTTGTGCAAAACTTTTGGTGCCTTTTGTAGATTGGTATCTTGGATATCTAGGAGGGGATTGAGAGAGTGGTGGAAATGGGGTGTCTCTTGTGTGTTCACAAGCTACAAAGAAAGGTACGTATACAAGGTTTATTGCATGCAACACATTGGTGTTTTGGAGGCTGTATTGTACGTTCGATATCAAGCATTACATAATCCACAATACTAGTACTCTTTTCTTGTACTAGCATATAAGAGCATCTCACTCCAATCCACATGGCAAAGTGTAAAAAATGAGGAGTCCATGAGCACTTCTTGAGGCAAGGAAATTGTTTGGTGTTATCATTTTATGCAAGGTCAACCTTTGCATCCCAATGCCCTGAACTTGCAAACCCATTTGTATCATAGAAGTTGTCTAGTCTTGGATGTGGATCAATTGTCGGTTTGATTGAGATAGATTGGAGTGATTGTCATTTTTCGATGGTAATGTTGTGTTGTTGCACTTCAGCCATTTCTTTTATTGAGGTGAAAAGGTGGGGGAATTCTTTTGTTTGAAATATTTTGGTGTTCATTTTTCTATCTTTCCCTCTGCTTGACAGTCTTGGGAGTTCTTTGCTCAATTGTCAATTTCATTGAGAGAGATTTGAGTGATTGTCATTTTTAAATAGTAATGTTTTGTCGTTGGACTTCAGCCATTTTTGCTATCGAGGTGAAAAGGTGGGGGAATCCTCTTGTTTGAAATGTTTTGGTGTTCATTTTCTTCTCTTTCCCTTTGCTTGATAGTCTTGGGAGTTCTTTGTTCTCTCTCCATGCTGTTGCATGTTTTCAGTTTTCCATCTTCTTACTCCATGGAGATGCTTCCTTGATGCCAAGGGCCTAGTGTTTCCTTGGAGTCCATATTCACTTATATACACTCAATGAGCAAGACAGGTGGGTTTTCTTGACCATAACAAAAGGAAGTTGGATAATCATGCATCAAAAAGTGGTAGAGATTCTTAACAGCCAATCCTTATCATATTGGAAGAGCAAGGCAATGGATTTTAGGCTTGGTGGCTCCTAGACGGCAATCAAAGAAGTGTGTGTAGTATACTTTCATGCATAAGGAGCTTCACCTTGAGCCTAATACCTTCAATCTCCTTATGCGTAGACCCAATTGTTAGTGCAATGTAGTTGAGTTTACTTTATGGTATGAATGAAAGTTTGTGTTTTTTATTGATCTTGTAAATGACAAGACCATTTGATGTTAATAGATTTGTATCCATCAAGCCTCGAGGAGTGACAGCCATAGTGGAATGTGTAGTAGATATTCTAGATGTCATCCATACATTCATTGTTGAGGAGCTTTACAAGGGGAGAACAAAGCAGTTTTGGCTAAGAGGGGCGTATTCTTTTATGATTATTTTTATGTATCACCTCTCTCTAATGAGCAATAGGAAACCTTGGACTTCCCCTTCCAGATTTTAAGAGTAGTGGTTGCTAGTGGATTCAAGGAAAGTGAGAGTTATAGGTGTAAACTTTTTCAGGAAATGTAGAAATGCCTTAAGCCCAACATTGCAAGTAGGCAAATCAAAATATCTACCTTTATGTTATAGCCATTTTTGTGGACTTCTCTCTAGCATTGAAGTTCGGACCTCAAGAACCATATTCCTAGTGAAGTGTTCGGATATAGATAGCATTTTAGAGTTTGTGGATGCATGCTAGGATACAAAGATACAAGATAGAATCTCTTGCAAGCAATTAGATTTTGTTATTTGCAAGTGTATGATAGTACTCAAAATTTCATCATGACACTTGTACAAAAGATGACACCATATTTGTGGGAAGTTGGTGCCATTAGAGCAAGACATGATGAAGTTTTCTAGAGATTCAACACTAGAGGTTGATATTTGGTTGAATGATGAACTATTGATCATATAGAAGCAAGGGTCAACGTGCACATTACGACAATTGAGGAGGGACCTACATAATGAAGACATCCAATTTCCTATTCGTTTAACTTCTATATTAATGATAAAAATACACATTGCTATTTGCATTGCCTGTTTTGCTTTACATTCATATGATCAAAGGATTAGTTTGTATCACATTTTCTCTAATTAGTCTCTCTTGATATGTGCTAGGTGTCCCAATGAGATAGGAAAATAACATGACATACAAAGAGATAACAAACAATACTGTGCATTTGTGTTAGAAAGCCATTTGTTCGACTTGTGCACATGTATTAGTAGAGGCCATTACATAGGCCTTTTCCACATAGAAATACAAATATTTCAGGTGCCTTTTGGACACAAGAAAGTCAATTCTATCAAAAACTTGTAACCAACAGGTCTAGAAATATGAATGAGAACTGTTTTTTTTGCATTTTCATTTTCTCATTACAATGTAAAATAGTAAAATGTGACGATTGAATGAGCCATTGCAAAAGCACAAGTTCCCTGGAGGGTAAGGGTTGAAAGCAGAGACAACTGTGGCCTGCATGATGAGATTGTCATGGGTGGTGGGGTTGGGTTTGGGATTGGCGGTGAGGTTGGGATTGGAATTGATAGTGAGATTAGGGTTGGGTTTGGGCTTGGAGGATTGACATGCTATAATGTCCTCCATATCATGCCATAAAGCTTTCAATCTCAGCCCCCTCATCTCCACTTCCTATGGTTGCTTGTTTAGTGGTTGCGAGCCTCTCTCCACAACCTCCCTTGATTGTATCCATTCTTTGACATTTGCCATGTCAGTTTTAAATTGCCGTCCAGCTTGTTCATACTCATGCATCGTTGCTAATTGAGCTTCTTCATTTTGACGTTGTGCTTGCACTCTCACTTTGTTTGTTTCATCTCCTTGAACCACCCCCTCTCCGCGGCGTTGGGCAATACGAGCTACAATGAATTGAAGGGATGTGATATTTAACTTTTTAACATCAAAATCAGAGTAGCTTTGTGTATTAATATCATGTGCCAAAGTTACAAAATGCAAGCTTGGATTGGCAAAAATAAGTTTGCATTGTAGAAACCACTTATATTTGGAAGATTCAAATGTAGTGTTGAGGATTAGAAATGCATTGACACATTCTCCACCCACAACTCACATCTTGATCAAGTTGTTATGGGACTCATACAACTCGTGTGTTTATTATACACATAAGGCCCCACTGATTAGCAAGAGGGGCCCTCCATGTAGACAATAAGCTTGTGTGCAACCCTAGGGACACCAGCCCCAACTTTATTCTCGACGACACCTTCAAAGATCACAAATTAAACTTAAAGGAGAGACATAGATACTGACGGCTCTTCTTGGTAGCCTATGCTAGCAGTATTTGTAAAGTAACATATATTTGTATGCAAATTCTATAATATAAGACTCCAAAATTCCCTATTCAATAATCAAATGGGAATTCCAAAGCACTAGTAACAAAACTAGGATGGAAGAAGATATGCAATTTTGATAGGCATGCGAACCCTATGTATGTAAGGGCGAATAAGGATAGCTAGGTGTGAATGAACTAGAGGGAAAGGGAAAACCGTAACCCTAGCTATGCAAAGGCTATTTAAATACCCTAGTGGTCACTCTCAATGTAGAGGAGAGTGTACCAATTGTACTTGTGAACAATTCATTAAGCAAGATCTTCGTCTTGTACTTGAGCTCTCTCCCCCTCTTGTGCACACTCTCTTGCTCTCACTCTAATATTTCAACATGGTATCAGAGCCATCTTTGATCAATTGAGCTTCCCACAATCACATCTTGGCTTAAGTGCATAATAGACTTCCATTTCTTCAACTTATCCTTCTTTCTACCATAGCCAGTTTTGATCTACCTCCATTGGAGGAGTTGGTGTGAGCAAAGGAGGCCATATCTGCTCTTGATTCCTTCTAGACACTTCTTTCCTGGCTCAGGGTGCTTTAGCACATCCCATCAAATATTGACATTGAGCAATGAGGAAGGAGACATTGTGTGTTTTTGCAGATCTGGTGCAGTTTTTATAGCGTGAACTGTTGTGTTGTAGCACAGGAAACTAAGGGCACAATTCCTTGAGCCACCATAGAGCTTTGTTAGCCCCCTAAGTGGCTATCTTCACCTAAGAGGGTTTGGCATAATTCCTTCCGTGCTGCTCACACAGAGCAAAACCCTATCTATGGGTTGTCTGGCAGCCATAGCCAAAAAGCTTCAAACTTTTTTCTTTCAACATTTATCATGTTGGTTGATACTAATAGTGGTTCTAATCACTGACTCAAGTTCTGTGGAGTCTCTTGTAGATTTGGAAGCTCCATCTTAGGTTCAAAGACACTTGGTGAATATCATAAAGCTCGTGAGAAAACCGACTTGTAGACATATACTATGAGATGAGTGCTTGTAAGCACTAATGCTACATTTCATAGTCATGATCCTATTTCTAATTAGCATGTGAAAGATGTTTTACACTAAACCTCAGTCTTGAGAAGATTAGTTTCTATCTTAAGCATATGTATTGAGTGCTTCATTGTCATTATGAGGCTATGTATAGGTTATAAGCACATAGACCATTGTCCTCATCCCTCATCTCATCTTGTAACACATCACAATTGCTACGTATTAATAATCTCAATTTGCTTTTGCACTTATTGGCCATTTTGTAAAGGACGAGACACAACCATTGCCTCGAGCAATCGGTAAGATCTTCCTACCATGGCCATGGCCTATGCCGATGTTAGACGTCAAAACCGTAAGTTTGATGGAAAAGACTTTCATCCATACAGGTACTAGTGAAGTATAAAGTGATGGAACAAGGTTATTGGCCCTTCATCAAAGGGACCAAGGTTATTGATCCATCAAACCCACTTGATGTAGAAGATGATGAAAGAGCCTAAGCCATAAGCATGCTTCATCTAGATGAATCCTTAATCCATCACATTGACCAACTCTCCACTCTGCCAAGGAGAAATGGGACGAGCTTGAAAAGCTTTATGGTTGTAAAGGAAAGAACTCTAAAATTTTTCTTAAGATCGAAATTTTTAGTCTGGAGTATAAACAAGGAGAAGGCCTAGGTAAGTTCATTTCTCACATGAGGAGGCTTATGGCACAACTATCCTTAGTTCAATCATTTAAGCCCCTTAGACTTTTCTCTATATTTTGTCATTTGTACTTAGTTTAGTAATTTACTTAAGAAGTTAGATGTGTGTGAATACACGTGCAAGTGGTATATACATATGAACTAGGTGCTTCGTGCACACCTTCTCTTAGTGCTTCATGCCAGTGTCTTATTGATGATTCCCATTGGTATTGTCTTGGTGCTTCACAGTAAAGTTCAAAGCATCAGTATTAGTAATAGTTAGGACACTGCATCCTGATGCACATCTCATGTAGCAAAACGGTTCATGGGTGGTTGAGTTATAAAAAACCAATTGTGAAATATTTGAAACCTTTTGTGTATTTAAGAACATAGCTTCACACATGTATTAACATGCTCTATAAATGTACCAAGATTTAAAACCTTTTGTGTATTTAATAAGATAGCTTCACACATGTATAAACATGCTCTATAAATGTACCAAGATTTTTAAATGTGTTTTCAATATGTTTCTAGGATTTAAGAATATTGTCCATCACACAAATTTAACTTACACATATGCTCGTATACGAATATATAAGTAGTATCCCTACATCCCCAAAAATGTTGAATGAAAAAAAATTACATATATTTTGAGTAAGATAGATCCATTGTTCTAAATCAATTATTGAAAATATAGCTTCCTGTTCCTAGAACACCATATTGGGGAATATGGGAATTTCCCATAAGTTTAGGACACATGGTCAAATCTTTAGATTTGTCATAACTTGAACACCATAACTCCAAATCGAGCACTCTATAGCTCAATAGATTCCATTTTTCAAGCACTTTCCAATGATATGTGACATCATCATATGGTTTTGAGAAACTTATGGGCATGTTATTCGGGTGTCACTTTTTTAGTATTCAAAAAATGGGAATTGGGAGATTCCCAAACTCACTAATATTGTGTTCTAGTTGAATTATTCAAAGTTGATGTAGGTTCTAGAACATGTAAGGGTGATGTTGTGCCATGTCCCCTCCAAGATTGTGTTGCAACATGTGGCATGTCAGCATTGCTTACCATACCTACAAATGAGAAAGAATATTAGAAAAAATACATTTTACTTAATATATTTTATGTAATAAAACATTCATCAAGAAATTGAGTAAATATTACCTAGGGTGATGATACATTGAGCTTTAGAATTGGTAGAGCAATTAGTAGAATTAGAATGAAATTTCATGTATAAAGTACTAAAACATGATAAATCTTGGAGCTCCCATTTGCTCCAATAGTGCCTAGTGTGCGAGTGGTATATATTGTAATCATCATCTGTTTATCTAATATAGTAGTACTAAGTATATCCACAATACATAACTTCTATATATAAATGAGAATTTCCATTACTAAACCCATCACTTGGTAGTCTTTCAATTCTTCTTGCAAGACTTGTAGACATGACATCATTTGGAGTTAATGGGCAATCTCTTGTTGCAGTTGCATATGGTAAGTTGAAGCAAGATATTATTAGAAAATTGATTTGATTATCTAATAAAAAAGTAATAATTATCATTATTTTAATATCATTAAGGATAAAAAATGACCTTAAAATCTCAGAAACAACTAAAATAAATAAGCAAAGAAAATAAGATCGATTTAAAGGAACTTAAAAAAATACTTATTATCATTATCATAATATTATTAAAGAAAATATTCCCCCGAATTCAATAATAAAACGAAAATAAATAAGCAAAAAAAAAAAGATGATAGTGAATTTGAACACCACTTAATCTAGACAATTCAAATAAGTTTTTGTTAAAGAAGAGAATTGAGAGTTTATAATACTTTGTACGAAACCATTGTATACATATATACACAAATAACCAAAGAAAATAATTTTGATGGTGGTGAAATTGAAAACTTCAAGTGAACATATTTAGAGAAAAATAAGTATATAGAGAAAACAAAGAAAGATTGCACCACTTGATAGAGAAGGAGAGGTTATAATACTTTGTCTAAAACTTCTTTTTCCATATGTAAACAAATAAACAAAGAAAATAATTTTGATGGCGACATTTTTTACGTGTACATATTTTGAAAATAAGTACTTAGAGTAAGCGAAAAAACATTACGGCAATTGATGGACAATTGAAAAAACTTATTGTTAAGAAAGAGAATGGGAGGTTATATTATTTTCTAAAAAAACTCCATTGATGGTAGAATTTACCATATTCTCTCTCTCATGAAGCAAAACATTTAATTTATCTTATGACCTTACTCTTGATAATGCAATATAGAGTTGTCCATAAGTAAAGATTGGTAAACATAACCCTAAATATCATAATGTTTGTCCTTGAGATTTGTTAAATGTATTGTAAAGGCTAAAGGGATAGGGAATTGGGAATGTTTCATAAAGAAAAAGAGTTGTATTATAGTTGGGATGAAAGTTATTCTTAGAACAGATACTCTCTCTCTAATATTGGTGTCTGTTGTTATCTCTACCTCAATGATCTGTTGTTAAACGCCTTGTATATAAGCTTGGCACTATTGCATAAATATTTAGAATGATTTCAAGTTCTTGAGCAACATTATTGGAGTATTAATTTTTAGTAGCAAAATATGAGGAGGAATATCACCTTCGAGATCAAGGGAATTAAGATATTCCACATTGGAGATGAGGAGTTTCATATGTCTTATCAATGAAGTTATTACTAATTAACCTCTCATGACATCAATTGCAATGCATGATTATTCAAAATTTCCATGTCACTATTTTGAGGTGCAAGAATGGTACGTTCATTAAAGAACCTTTCTCCAACAACATTCTAGATGGAATTTGCAACATGATATTCCAATGTCTTACAACCATGCAATAAAATCCAAGAAAAATGTTTTGTTTGAACCAATATAAATTGCATTCATTATAGCCATAAAGGAATTCATTTGTCCATCATTAAGCATACCTTCTATATCTAAGAATATTATCTCTTTCTTTATTCTGTCATAAACTTATTTATCAAGGATCAAAGGGTTTGTATGGACTTTATATTCTCACCTTAGGTAGTCCATGATAGTCAACTAAACTACATTCATGTTGACATAGAAGTTTTTAAATATGTATCAGAGCTTCATTACTAGCCGCATCATCTAGAAAATTTTTAAATCCATTTTGCAAAGACAATCGATGTACTATATCCTTTGACAGGTACTAAGAACTCTCTCCTAAGTACACTAGGTTAGGCGAGTGAATAAAATACCAAAATAGGCACAAACAACATTCTTAAATGTGGACATGTTTGCATTAATGGAGCTTGAAATAAGCACATTTCTTCATTATTTTTCCAATAAAGGCCTCCTAAAATGAAGAATACATTACATTGTTAATCATATGCAATACCTCAAATGAAGTGCATCCCTTGCATTTTGTGAGGAGTGGACACAAACAATATTTCTCTCCATATGTAGGAGCAATAAAAAATATCATGCCGCATGCATTTTCTTGTTTTTTTTTAAAATCAAGGATTTTTTTGACTAATTCTAAACCCAATACATTGGAAATTCTTGATATAAAATTGTGTTAGCCTCAGGATGTAGGCAATTGTTGCAAGTAAACCACTCTACGAAAGTTTTTTTTCAAGAATTTTAATTTTGGACCACATCATACATGTTATTAGAGTTATGAAACACAATAATATTTTATCTAGCTAAATGTATTTGGAGTAGTTGAATATCGGGTTTCTTATCCTGAAGTTTTTATTCAAATATTTGCCAACATACTTCACAATAAGAAACATATCATGCATCTAAATAGCTCTCAATTTCATCAGTATCTTGCTTGCCATTTCTATTGGATGTGAAACCATGCATATTTGTAAATCTAATAGTTGTACGATTATGGATCTCATAAATATACTTATACAAATATTTTACTATAAATATTATCGAGCACATCTCTACATTTATATGAGTATTGTACCTGAAACTCAAGTAAGCATTATGTGAAATATGAACTTAAAAAGGGACCTTTAGCTTAGGAGTTAATCACTTTCTTAAACTAGTAGATTATGACATGGACCAGTGGGAGAGGGGATGGTGTGCACATCTTATCCACTTCCTTTTCCATCTTTTGAGTGGTTTCCTGATTCTAAAACTTGGATCACAGGTTGACAAACCTTGGAGGGATTTTTGAAATTGAAATAGAATGTTTAAAAAATGATAAAAAAGTTAGCTTCCACATTTAGAAAAGAAGAAGCTCTTGCACATGTAAGGGGGCTCGAAAATTGTACATGTGGGAGGGGATACATCCCAAAAAACGCATTGGTTTGCATCAAATTTTTAGGCCAAAATTTAAATTTCAAATCCCATCCATTATGAGGTTTGAACTCTAGACCTCATGCTCATAGGCCCTTGCCCTTACCGCTAGGCTAAGGACCAATCGTATTAAGCCACGTCACAAAAATTGTTAATAACACAACTTTGTGCTTTTTTTTTTCTCGTTTTGACACAAAAAACCCATTGTTTTGCACATAACCTCTTTTGTCCTTATCATTGCATTCAGACCCACTTAAGCTTTGAGATTACAAAAAGTAATGCTTCCCTAATCCATTATTGTCTCAGTATCTATATACAGGATAACTGGTATTATCAAATGCAATTTAATGCACAAACTTCTAAGGATATCCCTTCGTACATTGACCTTCCCTCATGCAAGGACTTTTTCCACATAATACCCCACATGGACCATGTAGGTTGTATTTAGTGACATTTTTATATAAACTTGGAAAATTTTCTCTATCAAGAAGCTTAGTACATAGCAATATATCATAATGATGTGGTTTTGAGGGCTTATACCATGTCTCTAATATCAAGAGTGTGTGGGAATGAGGTAAGCCCCTCTTTTGAAATTCTATAATGGATATACACCTAGCAACCTTGCCAAATAGTTTCTTCTTGACTATTGATTCTATCATGTCCTAGAAATATAGGAAACCCATGTAGTCAAATCTAGTCGATCATATACAAATTGCCTAGGTAACAAAGCATCTATAATTTCTTGCCACTTAGGATCACATGTCATGGTGATAAAAAAATTAGGCTTGTCTTTATTATGCATAATTTCCATAACATCTTGATATGATTGGTACATGAATCTAGGTATACCTATAAATGAAGATGGCAACATTATTCTCTTGCCCACAACAATTTCACTAATACTATTCTTTGCTACATCCATTACATTTACTACATCTGCCAATCTCTTATACATTTCACTTCATAAAGTTGCTTGATTACAATGATACCAAGCTAATCTACCTTTGTCAATACTACAATAAGCATCAATAATGTATTGTTGTAGTAGTAGACCACTTAAGAGACATGAATTAGTGTCACTTTTACAAACTTGAAGTTGAAAAGTATAATATTGCATTTGACCACATCTGCCAATCTCTTATAGATTTCACTTCATAAAGTTGCTTGATTACAAATGATACCAAGCTAATCTACCTTTGTCAATACTATAATAAGCATCAATAATGTATTGTTGTAGTAAACATACACGTAAGAGACACACATTAGTGTCACTTTTACAAAATTGAAGTTGAAAAGTATATTATTTCATTTGACTAACACAATTTTTGTTTGTGAGATATTCGAGATTTAAATGAGGATCCATATATCTATAAATAACTCAAATATACCATCCATCCCCTTCATTTGGAAAGAGAAAAACACACAACAAAGAGATATATACCTTAGATACAATAAATAAATATTATTGTCGAGTGCAATCTTGAATATTGCGATGTTCTAGTGTGTCATTATCACCTTGTCCATGCATGATTGTAGTAACTTCACTTACAAGGAACAAGATACTGTATCAATTCTCAAAAGTTGTCATTGCTATTTCTATAGAGAAATTGCTTTGCAAGTTTGTACCCATTGCTTTAAATGCTTGGACATAAACATTGTCATCATACATCATTTGTTGAAGCCCCTCTAATTGAAAAAATCCCAGACATAATCCCCATACGATTTGATAACTTATGTTTAGTATAAAAAATATAGAGTTCTACTAACATTGGAAATGGTGTTCATTGTCATTTGGCAACAACAAATCTTTGTGATGACATATTGATCCATGAACCTGAAAGGTTCATCAAATCTTACATCCATGGAAACAAATGCTAAATTGTTATTATTTGCACATATGTTTTTTTAAATTCAATACTTTGTGGATGTGAGCCATCCAATAAACTATGTAGAGGTTGTGGTGGCGGTTGTAGAGGTGGTAGAAGCACTTTTTTTATCTCTACAACAATATTCTCTAGTTGAAACAGAATGTACCTTTTTGACTTAGCCATGCAATGTTCATAAACCTAGAAATCATATTAATTATATGCACATTTGGTCCTTCAAAAAGCAAAATAGTTTTTGAGGGATGAACTTCCAAAGTATGTGGCACTTCATTGAAAATTAAACAAAATCTATTATTTTGAGGAAAAAATATAGAACGGTTATTCATGTAATGCTAATCCAATATTAGGGAGAATATAGACTCAAAAAGGTTAGCTTAAGAGTTAATGAATCTCTTAATGACAAGGGATTTGAGGTGGACCAATGGGAGAGGGAGTGGTATGCACATTTTTTATACATCCTATTTTTTCCCTTGTCCCTACCACTTATAGGCTTTCCCTATGTCCCCTTTTATTAACCTCCCCTCCCACTTTTACCATCTGCCGATGTTAGGTGGATCTCATTGGGCGTAAAAAAAAAGGTGACCCAAAATTTGAAAACTTTCCTCTCCCTCCAAAAATGGGTCTCCTCCTCCCTCCTCCCTCCTCCCCCCTTCCTTCCTCTTCCTCTCCCTCTCCCTCTCCCTCTCCCCTGCCCCCCTGCCCCCTTCCCCCTCCCAAAAAAAAAACCTCCTTTTATATCATGTATAGTCAAAAAAAGCATTTTCTAGCGTCTGTTTGTAAGACATGCTTTTGGTTTGGTCATTCTCTTGCCTCCATTCTGCAAATCTTCTCAGTTTTCTATTCTCACACAACCATGGTCAGATAGCCCCAAGCTTCTCCTAGCCATAGCTACATAGCACCCGACTTCTCTCTTTCTTCCATGGACATTCACTTACCTCCATTCCACAAATCTTCTCATCTGTCTATGCTTACACAGCCATAGCCATATAGCCCCCAGCTTCTTGTAGCCATAACTACACACCACCCACCTTCTCTCTTTCTTTTTTGAGCATAACCATAGCCACATAGCCACTAAGTTCTCCTAGCTAGAGCCACACATCATCCAACTTCTCTCTTTCTTCCTTGATCATTCTCTTACCTCCAGTCTACAAATCTTCTTATCTTTCTATGCTCACACAATTGTAGCCACATAGCACCTAACTTCACTCTTTCTTCCATAGCCACATACCATAACTTTGAAGTATTCTTACTTACATTCCTCTCCTTCTAAGTAGTATTATTCTCAAATCCATTCCAATGGAATTTACATATCAACAAAGGTGATTGTGTGATTATATATTTGCTATCTATGTACACAATACAAAGGATGAGCATGAAAAATGGAAAGGAGCATTGTTCAAGAAGGATTCATGGTCCTACATACAACCTTCAATTATAGGGCCTCATCAAGTTTGTAGTCATGGTGTATTACAAAATCATTGGAAGGGTAGAGTGCTTGGATTTTAGAAGGATTGAGATGGTGGTGTTGTTGCATTAGTTCAACATATGTACAATGTGGACTTGAAACTACCTCCTATGACTACTCGATAATTCTTTCCCTCAAATCATTAGTTACTACTTTTATGTTCTTAACTTTTCATATGTTTTTGAGATTTTTACTTCTTCTCTCAACACTATATTAGGGAATTTGGGAATTCCCAAAATAGTTAATATTTGGCCACATGGTCAAATCTTTTCCCATGACTTGAAAGTGGAGTCTACCCTAACTACTATATAGATTGTCTTTCCAACTCCCACTTTAAAGCATGGGTTAAGATTTAGCCACATGGCCAAATCTTTACCCCTTAATTGAAAGTGGGACTTGATTCATTTCCCAAAGAAAGAATCTCAAAAACATATGAAAAGTTAAGAATATATGAAAAGTTTCACTTTCACTACTTTTATGTTCTTAACTTGGGAGATTTTTCCTTTTGAGACTTGGGATATTTTAAGTTCATTGCCTATAAGACCATTCCTTGGTCTTATTTTCATTTTCTAACTCTCCAACCACTTCTCCTCTCCCAACCACCCTTGCACTTGCCTCTTACATCCCTCCTCCCACGATAGATCACACTTTTACCAACTTCTCCTCTCCCAAGCACCCTTGCACTTGCCTCTTACATCCCTCCTCCCACGATAGATCACACTTTTACCAACTTCATGCAAATCCTTCACCATGGCACAATATTTGGTGGGAGATCAAATATCTACTAGATCTTTTGTTTCAATATCAAGTATTACGATTACGACATAGTATTGTGGCATGATCTAAGGCTACAATACACTACCAAGTGTATGTATACATATATTCAAGAATATACTATTGAATTCAAGGATTCCATTGAGGAATGGGTGCCCTGTAGTCATTTCTGTGCAAATCTCACCCTCGCCTACTTCAAGCACCTTACTCCTCAACAAGCCAAGGAATATCACATTAATCAACATGGCAATCTACATGAGGGTACACTATCTATTGTTGATACAAATTTTTACATAGATAGCATGAGCGAAGTCTTCATCAACGATAAAGAATTTGTGTTTCTCCATGATGTGGATAAATTTTTGGAGCGAGGGAGGATGAGGCATTGTTAATGCTGGAAATTGCCAATGAATTCTCCCTTATGTTTCATGATTTTCTTGTGGAGTATAGCAACCCAAAGCTTGAAGACATAGAGGGTGTACTCATAGCTCTTGGAGATATTGTCGACTTGAGAGTGCACCATAGTTGGTATCCAAGAGTTTGAAGCAATGTAAGCCATTTTGGTGGTAGGACATGTACCCTTGGAAGAGTAGCAAGGGCCCCCTATTGATGAGTCTAAGTTAAATGTGGACTTGACCACACCCTCAAAGGTTACTACTGATGCGAGTAGAAAACAAGTATATCAATAGTCTTTCTAGATATTTTGTTTTACTATGCTCAACATCAATGATTTTGCAAGTTGCTAGAAGGTCCAAGGAGTGTTGGGAAGGATGCCTCAACATGGCACTACATTGGTTGGATCCCCACTAATGGCATACCTTTGTTCATGCCACATTCACCCCAAATGGGGGAGCTCAATTCTATATCTTGAAGGCCTTGTCAAAAGTGCTATGTTGTGTGAATAGGGGTTACAAGGGGGAGATTAATGTTATAAAAAAAAGATTAATAATGAAGATAAAAAAATAATTGATGTAATCGAGGAGATGCTGCCATTGTCTTTGTCACCTTCATCTATGTTGCTTCAAATACATCAAAAAGCTCCTAATCTCCACTCCTGCATGGCAATGATAACAAACCTCGAAGACATTGATGAATGAGAGAGAGTGTGTGTGTGGATAGTTAGGTTGAGGGAATAGTGAGAGGTTGATAGCCTTCTTCTAATGCTATATAAGCCATAGAGCTTATGCTTTTTGTATTGCTTATTTATCTTATGTTCTGGAGGCACTACAATGATGGGGAGAGAGAGAGAGAGAGAGAGAGAGAGAGAGAGAGAGAGAGAGAGAGAGAGAGAGAGAGAGAGAGAGAGAGAGAGAGAGAGAGAGAGAGAGAGAGAGAGAGAGAGAGAGAGAGAGAGAGAGAGAGAGAGAGAGAGAGAGAGAGAGAGAGAGAGAGAGAGAGAGAGAGAGAGAGAGAGAGAGAGAGAGAGAGAGAGAGAGAGAGATCCACCATCACCTCAAATATGCACAATGTAATTCTCGTTAAAAAGGAGTTGATGAAGCATGTTTTTGGTAAATGTATACTAAAAGGGTACTATAAGTCATGGGGATTGGAAAAGCTATAGGGGCTAGCCTATTGAGATGTCAAGCTCTACATGAGCTAGCATCCACTATATGTCTCGATGATGTGATAGGATATTACTCACTAGTATGTTAGGTGACTGACATGAGGATACACTAGTGATTCTACAACTGGACTATACCCATGTAGTCCACCCTTGATTATGACAAATTTATTGTTCCACCTCTTATTTCCTTGGCGAGTTCACACTTAGTGATCGTGTACACATAACAAACAACAGTTCACTTCTATCATCATTGTTTCTATTGTTTGATGCATAATTACCTTATTGCTGTTTTCCATTTCTAATTTTAGCCTTTTTTTTGAAGCAATGTTTAAAAATGTGGCCTTTCTAACCACAATGCGAACACACTCTCTTATCACTAGAATTCTATTACCTATTAGAAATCTGCAACTTGCCCTCTTTGACTCCTCCTTCCTCGAGACTGCTGTCCTCCTCTATTTTGATGTGCATCATAACCTTGACCATAACCACCTTGGCCTCTATCATAATCTCTACATCTACTAGTAGAGTAAAATACATGTTCATTCTTTCTTTGAGAAGAAGAGGAATCCAAGCCAAGGTTCATCTCCTTAAGTATCAATATAGAAATCAAGTCTGCAAAATCAGGGATATCATCCCTTGTATTCATAGATGACTTGAAGCTCTAGTATTCATCTCCAAGTCCATCTAAGTATATATCTACAATATCGTCATCATCAACTACCATACTAATAGATCCAAGAGCTTTCACAATTCTCTTGATCTTCAAGGCATGATCATTAATGGATAGATTTTCTCTTTTCACTTGGTTCAACTCTAACTTGAGTTGCAACTTTCTAGCCTTTATGTTTACTTCAAATAACCTTACCGGATTCGTCCATACAAGAGTGGAGATAATAGATTCTTGCAAATATCCCATCATGCTATCTATGATAGACAACCAACACATGACTTTACTCTGTGTCTGCTCCCAATTTTTCTTAGCCTTTACCTATTCTACAATAGCATTTCACATAGGAACTTTAGGTACTACTGCCATGTCTCCTCTCCTATGTAATTCTAAATACCTTTGTCCTTCAAGAAATTTACCATCTTGAACTTTCATATAGGATATTGTTCTTATCAAGATTCTCTCTAAAATCTGGTTGAAGTTGTTAGACATTTTGATAAAACAAAGAGCTTGCCAAAAACTGCAATCTATAAGCAAGCTAATACCAGGTGCACCACAACTAAATACCCAGCCTTTTTCACTGATTGCACAACAATAACCATAATCTATAATCTGTATGTAGATTCCTTTTGTGTCTGCAACCCATCAAATGCCTAAAATATTATAGATTCAAAATTCGTAATATGTGCACTTGTAAACAGCAAACACAGCCGAAACTACAATATACATAAAAACTATTGTGTTAGACCTCAAATGCCAAAGACCACAACGAGTAAGCCCTAAAGGTCTTGTATGTAGTATATATGTTGTTCTTCATGCTCACCAAGTTTCACTACAATTGAAGATTGTAGCCATGCCAACCTCAAGTCCCTCTTGCAATTATAACATAAGTTTCACTACAATCAAAGACTGTAGCCCTGCCAGCCTCAAGAGTCTCCTGCGCGGTTATAACCCAAGGCAAATCGAGCAATGTGGAAGAGCTTCTTACTTTTTGCTTACTTTCTTCTTTCATGCTCCAATACCTTCACCTTAGCCTTCAATCAACCTCCACACAACTATGGGATAGCTTTGATACCATGAAAACAAACAAGAGGGGAGGGAGATGAAGAAATCAAGAGTATACGTATAAAACAATGGAGACTTGAGCACACAAAGAGAAGGCTGAAATCTTCTTCTTTCTTTTTTCTTATTCTTCCACACAAATAAACTAAACTAAAACATGATTAAAAACTAATATGAACACTTTATGAATAGTACAACTGCTGATGGTTTATCAAGATGTATGGTATTTAGACTCAGGTGCCTCTAATCACATGACTTCCCACGGAGAGTGGTTTCAAGAGATACACAGTCTAGAGTCTTTCGGCTATGTGGAGACAGGGGATGATACAACTCATCCCATTATTCATGTTGGAAATGTTCATTTGAGTGTACAGAATGGTAAAACTATGTACTTGACTAATGTTTTGTATGTACCAAATATTACAAAATTTACTTTTTGTTAGTTAGATGATAGAACATGGATTGCAAGTTCAGTTCACATATGATGGTTTCTATGTAGAAGATCTCAAAAATTATTGTAGGTTTATTGCAAAGGAAAACATGTAGGTAGATTTTTTACTCTTGATATAAGTCTACATGAAATGGATATTGCCATATTTGCACAAGGTTTAGGTATTGTGGCTAATATTGAAATTTGGCATAAGAGAATTGGCCATGTGAATGTGTAGTGGCTAAAAGGCATGCAGTCAAAATAGATTGTGGATGGCTTGCCTAAGTTTAGAGTTGATGGGATTCATAAAGTATGTGAACCATGTCAATTTGAAAAGCATGTGAACCGCCATTTGAATTGATACAATTTGATGTGTGGGGTTCTACAAAGATTGCAACTTTGAGTGGTTGCAAATGTTATGTTTCCTTCATTGATGATCATACTTGTAAAGTATGGGCTTACTTTATGTGTGAGAAAAGTGAGGTCCTCGCTCACTTAAAAAGCTTTAAGGCTTTGGTTTTAAGAAGGAGACAAGGTTATTAAATACCTCAGGTTGAATGGAGGGGGAGAATATCTATCCAATGAGTTTTTTGATTTCTTGTAGAAGATATATAGAGGTAGTATATATATAGATATACTCCACAACAAAATGGAGTTGAGTGAAAAAAAAAGCATATTGTAGAGATGGCTCGTGCATTGATAGCAGCAATAAACTTATCTCATTACTATTGGGCTGAAGTAGTTGTTACTCTTGTATACATTATGAACAAGACACCCACTATTGTTGTACATGGTATGAAACTCAAATAGAAGTTTATGGGTAGAAAGCCAAATTTGTCCCATCTGAAAGTATTTTGATGTATTACTTATGTGCATATTCTGATGAGCTACATAGTAAATTGGATCCTACAACAGAAATATATACATTTGTTGGATATTCTCTTGAGCATAAGGGATATAACAATTATAACCCTATTATACACGAGTTCCAGTTGATAAGCATGAGAGTGTGATTGTGCAGAAAATAGGTCAAGAGTCAACATATATTGAGTGGACCACAAGAGTCCCCTAGTCATGGTTCAATCGATAGTCCTTGGAGTGGAAGATTGAGATCATAGGTTACTCCACTAAGTACATCACAAATATTAAGAAAAGGTAAAGAGAAAGTTGGAGACTCATATATTATGATAAATGTATCATCAGGTTTCTCTCATATTGATGCTAATTCAAATGGCTTTGAGTTATGGCTTTGAGTAGAGCTTAGATGAGGAGTTTGGGATTTCATCTATTCAAACACTTAGTGTGCAAAAGACACAAGAGGATGCTAAAGCACCTAGTAGTGATCTAGGTCTATGCAAGTCAAGTAGAGTAAGAAAGCCAATGTAGCGATTGACATATGATAGCTATGTGGCTCATCACTATGCATACATGGCAAAGGTTATGCAAGATGTGAAATCCACTTATTTTAAGGATATAGTGGGTAATGAGTATTGGGATTGTGCTATGGATGAAGAAATGAGTGCACTTATGGATGATGACACATGGGAGTTATTGTCTACCTGAAGGCAAGAAAGCTAATGATTGAAAATCGGTTTATAAGGTCAAGCATAAGTATCTATTGAGAACTATAAGGCATGATTGGTTTCCAAAAAGGATATGCACAGACTCATGGTATTGATTATGAGGAGACTTTTGCTCTACTGGCTAAAATGGCCACTATAAGGACTATCATAGTAGTGGCTACATCAAAAGGTTGGATCATGCATCAAATGGATGTTAAGAATACCTTATTGTAGGCAGAGTTGTAGGAGAAAGTGCAAGAGATACATGTGGGATAGAACCCACAGACAAAACATGATCAAGGGAAGAAGCTGATACAATCAAGGGGTAGAGATTGCTAGCCTTGGCACCTCTCGCATTCACAAAATTTATGTGGAGCAACCACCTGGTTATGTGGATGAGAATCTTGTAGATTATGTATGCAAGCTTCATAAGGTCTTGTATGCGTTGAAGCAAGCACCCAGGGCATGGCATGGCATGATTACAAAGTACCTTTTCAGCATTGGATTTTGCAGAGTATAGCTAATTACTCACTCCATGTCTATGAGAATGATGTAGATATTGTGGTTGTTACTATATATGTAGATGATTTGATCATTATGGATGATAGTGAGACAAAGATTAGCCATGCGAAGGGTCTTCTCAAGATTGAATTTGAGATGAAGAATCTAGGAGAGCTCTGCTATTTTCTCATCATAGAGATAATTAGAACTCCAAAGGGCATATGGTTATCACAAAGATAGTATATATTGGATATGTTGAAGGAGTATGGTATGACTGATTGTAAGACTATTTTTATACCTTTGGATGTTAATGATAAGCTTAGTGTACATGAGGATGACTTGATTGAGGATTGTTAACCCTCAAATGAACAAAGGTGGAAAATCCGAAAAAGCTGAAGCAGAAGACAAGGCCAAGGCAAAAGTGAAACGGAAGACGAAGGCGCGCCAAGAAAAATATGGAAACGCAAGAAGTGTAGAAAAGTCCTAAATAAAGGAAAAGGCGCACAAGAAAAGACGCAAGTCAATACTTTTGTAAAAAAGTGCAAGGGCACCATGATTTAATCTAAGGAGCTCCGGACTCTCACTTATGCAATTTGTAAAGGTAGATGGGCGGTAGGAAGGAAGCTAGGAAGATAGGAGGACAATGGAAAAAAGGGCCTAGGCCACAGCCGACCATGTAAAAAAGGGGATAAGGGGATGACCACCCAAAAGGGATTTAGGGTTTTGTATATAAAGTTGAAAAGTGAATGAGAAGCTCATTCTTGTGTGTGGCCAAAAGTGGCTCTCTTCTTTTTCTTCTTGTTCTTGTTCTTGCTTGCTTGAGCTTGTGCTTGAGAGAGGGAGTGTGAGAGTGTGAGGGAGTGAGTGTGTGAGGGCGAGGGACCAGGGAGGAGAAGCTCTCCATCTTCTCCTTTCTTCTTCTCTTCTCTTCTCTTCTCTTGTCTTGCTCGTGGCTATGGAGCTTGGAGCATGGAGCTTGAGGAGGGAGCTTGCTTGAAGCTTGCACTTGGATCATGGAGCTACCGAAGTGCGCGGGAGAGGAGGTAACTCGATCGGCATGGAGGTAAGCTCACTACACCTGTAGATATGGATGGCACATTGGCTATGGAGAGGTAGCCATTAGTGCTCGGCTTGGAACGCTTAAAACAATAAGCGATCCGTGGGTCTTGGCGGTTGAGCGAAAGCTCCCACATTTTGATTCCGTTGCCGGGACCAACAGGTTCAAGCCTTGAGCACTTGTGCGCTTCGAATCAAGCATTGAAGTAGAGTTTTCCCCGAACCAGTGCTTGAGGTAGATAGGTAGGAAGCGAGGGATTTTGAAGAGATATTCGATCTCCTTAGCAAATAGATTTTTGTTGTTTTGGACTTGGGAAAGCATGATGGAGTAGTGTAGGTATTTTCCTTATAGTTTTTTCTTGCATTTGGGAAGGATATGAGAAAAACGTTGGAGCAACTAGTAGGGTTTTCTGTTGTTGTATAACAGGATGAAACAGGGAAAAGAAGGGCAAGATATGAAATTTTGGGTTAAATGTTAGTAAGGGAAGCAAGATTAAGGTGAGTGCAAGCCTGGATAAGGTGATAAGGGGCCAAGAGTGGCAAGAAAGGCCACATTGTGCATTGCAGGGTTTCAGGAGAGTAAGGGAAAGGAAGAAAGCTTTGTTGAGTGGATCTGCTTTGATCTGGCCATCCAAGAGTTATTTGCCCAGCCCAGGTAATTCTACACCTTCCCCTATATGAGTAGGTTGGATCTAGAGTTGCTCGACCAATGGGAAGGCCTCCAACGCTCGGTGCGGCGAATTTTGTGAAGTCTGGTGAAAAAACGCGCCGTGCTCGGCGTGTCTGAGTGACGAAAATTCTAGGCCAAATCCTAGAATTGGCCCTTGGACCGCTCGGCCATTCGTCCCTTGGCCCAGTACCACTTGGATCACTCGACTCGGCCCGCCGGATTTGGCCCTCGGCCCACTTGACTCAGCCCTCGGCCCACACGGCCACTCGGCCCTCGGACAACCACACTCGGACTGGCCGAATTTGACATTCGGAGCAATTACATTCGGCCCTTTCTACTCGGCCCTTGGACGGGCCGAATCGGGCATTCGGCCCCTGCAATTTGGACCTGTTAGGCCGAATTTGAATTTTTTTTCAAATTTTAACCTGTAGATCCTGAAACTGACCAAGAGACCATATAGAGCCGAAACCATATCATAGATAGATCACTAGACTGAAACTTAGAGCAAGTACTTCAAAATTTGGCTATAAACGGTCTTTCAAATCACATGGCATTTACCATAACGGCCCTGTGGGCCGGGGGGGACTGCTCCCCCGGACCCCCGCAGAGGGGGCTCCTCCGCACCTCCCCCAAGTAGGTTGGAGAGAAAACGCACGCTGTGACAGGTCCTCCAAATTGGACCCTAGTGTAGTAATGGCTCTACACGAGCATGGATTCTCACTTGCAAAAGAGTAACCAAAAGCCCATACCCGAACATAGACAAATAGAGACCCTAGAACCTCAATGGGCCAATCTAGCCAACAAGGGCAAAAAGGCCACACTACAAAAACACGTACGTGTTGCATTTGGACTGCATCTGGTCAAAGTGGAAAGCAATAGCATCAAGCTACGACAGCGAGGATGACTAGATATGACAGTCCTAACGATAGATGCACCCTGAATAGCACTGCACACGCGATGCAAGACATCAATAGAGAATCCACATTTGGTTGTGCAGCTGGGGACTCAAGGGCATTTGTCAGAAGGCTTAAATTTACAAGCCAAGACCTAGAAGATGAAGACATAGTACCACCTGCTTATCTTAAGGTCAAACTCACCGCAAAAAGAGAGCACACTATCGATGCTCTGATTGATGAAGGGGCAGATTTTAATATCTTGACCTATGAATCATGGACCCTACTAGGCCAACCAGAGCTCACACCAACTAATGCAACTCTTAGCCCTTATGGGGAACACCCATAAGCACTCATAGGGAAGTGCAAAATCCTTGCAAAAATTGAAATTGAAAGCTTGCCTATCCTATTTCATGTTCCTCCAAATAGTGCTAATTACAGGAAGGAAACCCTCCTAGGAAGACCTTTCAAAAGGGCGACCAAGTGTGAGGCTGACTATGTAGCACAGAGGATACACCTGACACTACTGGGTGTGAGGATAGTCACAACCTTTAGCAAGGGTGACCTCATTGAACCTCGAGGGAAAGGCAAGGAAGGTGCTGACATAACAATCAAGCCTGTTGATGAGAGCAAGGACTTGTTGGAAGAGTTGATACAAGCTCAGGTCGAACAATGAGAACCAGTGAGTGAGGCCATGCCTGAAACAAGAAGGTCAGGAGACAATGCCAAGGATGGCCTTTGGACTTACAAATATTGTAGAAGACCCCAAAAGAAGCCCAAGACTTATAGATGAAGGCATCAATGGAGGGTTAGCACAACACCGCGATGGATATCCAAAGCGTTGCTACGTGCTCAAGGGTATTATGCAGGTAACCGATGGATTTGGGTGCCAAAATCCCCTGCTAAACCTCCTTTGTCAATTGAAGGCCAGATCGTATCAAGAGCAAAGAAGCATAGGAGGAGATCTAAACGAAAGACCAAGTCTCGAGTCAAAAACATTGGAGTGACAGAGCCCCTCACAGTCGAAATCAAGAAACCAAACGGGACTAATCGGAGGGTAGATCCTCAGCCTAGCGTGCTTGACAAGTAGATATCAGATGTAATCATTGAGGATACACATAAGCCACTTGTGCTCAAGGAGCTTTTGACTTTCCAAGAGGATAATGAGCACCAGAGGTACAACGCTGCTCGTGAGAAGGCTGATCGCTCAACAAAGCAAATGGCACAATCGTCTAATAGCCTCGAGCAAATCATTCAGCCAGTGCCAAGTCCACCTAAGAGTCCTAGATCTCCTACACCCTCTTTTTCCAAATGGACAAAGGAATTACAATAGTGGTTGTCAAGGGCGGCTGCTCAATCCCAATCTCTATCTCCATCTAAGCTTCCAAATGTCCAAGAGGTGGGACATGACACCAGCCGTAGCTCTCGGTCCAAGGATATGCTTGTGCAACCTAATGTGACTAGATCAACTCATGCTCGATCTGCACAGGTGAATGCTCAAAGGGCAACAAAAGACACGACCACTTCTGATCGCCCTAGGGACTTGATACGACAATCCACCAAGAGTAGCTAGCCCACTAGACTAGTCGCTCTACTTCCAATCAGGGATCATATCAGTCACAACCCCTGGCCGTGACAACGCCCCTTGCGGAACGTGTCCTTAGCAGTTCACCTGTGGAGGAGGTGCTGCAACCAGCATCCTTGACAACTCTAGCACTTCCAAAGTTCTTAAAGCCTAAGCTGGAGGAGTTAAACAGAAGGTAATTGACTGAAGAGCTAGACTCTCCAAAAAGAGAGGCAGTTGTACCCTCATAACCTAGCGAGGCTATTTAGTAGGCCACAGCTATGCCCCATGAGGACACACTAGAGAAAGAGAATGCTGAGGCCTAGCCAAGCACATCAACGACTGACCTAGTTCAAGGTCCCAAGTCTTCAAGGGATACACCTCAATTGCCTAAGAAAAAGAAGAGAAAATAAAGAAAACAACAACGGCAGTTGCAAGTGGCTGTAGACCCCAAGAAGATTGAAACCAAGAGTGCCGAAGAGCTAAGGAATAAAGCATCAAGACTATCCACCAATGAATCCATTGATGTCTCTCCTAATAGTGGTGAAACCTCAGACACATCCGTGTGCTCTAAAAAATCAAAGCAGCCGTTAGCATCAATGGTTTCTTTCAACACTCAATCCACCAACAATAGAGCTCGCATTGACCAATCAAGAGTGGATACAATGCTGTCACAATAGGGTGACAAATTTATACCAGTCACATCCAAGGAGAACTATGACACAATAACAAAGCCTCACGAGAAACATGGAAACCCCGAGAGCATAAGAAATCCTAGCGTTGACCAATCTTGCTCATTTAGGCATGAGCCCCCCAGCTATGCTAAAGCCTAGGCAAACTCCTAGAACTTTGCATGAGATAGCAACCGAGAAAGCCCTCGTTGAACATAGAATTGTTGCATAATGCTTAACTGAGTTGGATGCTAAGCTCAAGGTGTTTGCACGTGTCTATGTCCTTGCGGACATGGGCGCATTCCCTAAGGAGCAGCTTGGAGAATACTTGCCATTTTCCCTATCCTAGGAAGAGCAAGGACATCCCATTGTCGCTTAACTAGCCGAAGAGCAAGAACATCTTAACGAGCACTACCAACCAAATCTTAAAGAGCAAGGACTTAGCTGGAACTAGCCAAGAGAACTCTTTGGTTGATAAGGTTCTCACTAAGGAGGAGCTACATGTTGCAAGTAGACTCGGACAATGTACCATGATACTTGATGTTGCAAAATACCTGATGTTATTAAGAATGCTACCACGAGTACTGGATGCATGTGCCACACTCTAGTACAATCCCGAGTTCTAAAATTTGTTTTTATCCTCGTGAAGTGACATGGATTCGTAAATATGTATATAAATAAACAATGACTTTTGTGACCCTGTATAGATAAGATCAACACACACAAGCAATGATAGTTAAGTGCAGGGAGAAGAGTTGGGTTTGACAGGCTGAGCTCCTCAAGTCCTCTCACCACACATTGAGAAGTTGTGTGACCATTCCTGCCTCCAAGAGGAGGGCATGAAATCCTCATTATCACCATATGAAGCTCTGATCAACATCTCTGATGGTATAGATGGGGGCACCGTCCCTTTCTATACACCTCTCCCCTTTTCCGGTCTATCCTTCCAGGGATGAGCCCTGCTCCACTCCATGACAACCAGTCCATGCAACTTAGCATAAGCCAAGATCTGCTAATGACTGGAGGCAAAACGAACATCATTATGGGGACCATCCCTCTACAACAAACACTGCATGCCTGACCTCTCCCCTCCTCATCATATGTGCTTGATAACCCATTGTATAATCCCTTCCATGCGAATAGTTTTATCCTACCTCAAGGCCTAATCCTTGGTTTGCATTTTGCAGGTCCCCCTACGGTAGCCGACATGGAGCACCCAGTGCAGCTGGCTTGCAAGGATGCTATCCGCCGTCAAAGGGAGCATGTAGCAGAAGCTCCTCTGCCGGAACGCTACGTACCTACCCTTAAAAGGTATGCAAAGAGACGAGGCCCCAAGCAACATCGCCCCAGATGTAGGCCAAAAAATCCCTAGGCCAGGGGAATAGAAGCTCAAGGGAGCACATGGGGCATGGCAACACCGGTCATGCAGGCTTCCACCAGATGCTCAGACACCAGGTGCTCAAAAGAGGAGAGGGCAGCAAGTAGGAATTTGATGCATTGTTTAAAAGCATTCTGGAAATAGTTGCGACCAGGGACTACACCATCCGAGTCCTAGCCGATATTTTCCCTGCGCAGCCTCACAGGAGCCCCTCACCAGCACAGCCTCAGTCGCTCGACCACCCAAACTCGCCCCGCCTTGTACAAATAGAGTAGCCCCATCTTGTATAAAAGGCTTATCAAATGCTACCTGGCCATGACTTTTTGTCTTTAAATGGTCAAGTGCTGACATGTTCCCCAATTGTACAAACTTTTCATATCTGCGTTTAATATATTTCACGTATTTAGCAAACAAAAAATCTAATCAAGCGCAGGTGATAAGTATCTAACTCAACACCATGGAATTCAGATAAGTGATGTCTCCTTGCATTGCACTAGTTTATTATAGTTGCGGCATATGCCGTGCATATACTCTCATGAAGTGACAAGTGGATGCATGATGATGCAGGTCTTTGTGCGAAAGTGTTCAATGCCCAAGTCACCGCAAGGTCACTGACCCAAAAAGAGCCGCGACAAAGCCACACTGTCGAAAGCAAAAATCACCTGTGCGAGTGCTCACGTCACATGGCCCAAAGCATGATCTTAACCGCCTCCTCTTTCTGGGTTACACTCTATGCCGGGCACTCACGGTAGCTGTTACCCCAATTGTACCAACATCGCACGTTCCAAAGAGGGTTGCAATATCTCAAGTGTATCTCCCCATCTCAACGACTGCTTCTCTAACAACGAGGCTAGGGCACAATCATCACTGTAATATCCATTTCCTGAGCCTTCGAAGCTTGAAATTTCCCAACCCATTGAAAGGCTAATAGCCTCAACATATTGCAATGGTTGTACGCAGGCAAGTCCAAAAAAAAAAAACTAAAAGATACGAAGCACCCACGATCACAACACATCACCTAGGGGTCCTGAAATTAGGTATGTCCAGTGACCTTGGTCGGCTGGCTCCGTCCCTAGTCCCCTAGCCCTTTAGCATCACCCACAATTGTTCAGGGCACATCAAGGGTAGGACATACATAGGGAGCTTGCCTCGCCTATGGTTAGACCTGTCACCCTGACCCATTCGCACAATTCCCTCTTGCACTCTGCCTTAATACCATTGCAAATAATTGTGGTAAGCACCACACGAATGGCCATGAAAAGTACACCGTCCTCATCAAGCAAGTCCACTAGCTCCCAGCTACCGAAAGTGTGGTGTCCCTGTGTTCAATTATGCTACGTCGTGCAGTCACAATGCAAAGGATGTCTCATACACCTTCACATGTACTTCTTCTCAACATGGACAACTTTACTTCATCCACACATTGTTACAAGAAACTAGCCCCATGTCTTCTAACTACGTAATATCTAAGTATGCACGAGCACTCACATAATATCTGCACCAAAATATATACACAGTTTGGGTCCTCAAAGTACAGGACAATACTCTCAGCTTGATTAGAGTTCGACCTGTCTCCCAAACTAATTGAACTATGTCTTGTGCACAATAGAGAAGACTAGCACTACCCCTAGGGAGAGATCACCTATGAGAGGTTTTCAATTGTAGGTATTGAAGACTCCAACGAAAGTGTTATTCGCTCTTTATCGACACCCAACTCTGAAGTCTTATCCTTTATCATCTTGCAAGCCCACCAAGAATCGTCATGTGTAGAATCCCTAACAAACCAACACTTTTGGTGGCCATCAATGCAATCCCCAACAAAGAATAGTCCTAGCACCAACTCCAACAACCCTACCACCAACCACCTAGGCCACCAACAGGCCCCTAACGACCTTCCTCCACACCACCACCAATACTCCTCCACGGCAATCACAGATGTCCCTTCCATCCACATCTTCGGTGCATACCAAAGCCTGCTATCTACGATGGTGAGTGCCATGGGACTAGTACTCATTTAGGAGGGGAGTAATGTTAACCCTCAAATGAACAAAGGTGGAAAATCCGGAAAAGCTGAAGTAGAAGACAAGGCCAAGGCAAAAGTGAAACGGAAGACGAAGGCGTGCCAAGAAAAATATGGAAACGCAAGAAGTGTAGAAAAGTCCTAAATAAAGGAAAAAGGCGCACAAGAAAAGGTGCAAGTCAATACTTTTGTAAAAAAGCATAAGGGCACCATGATTTAATGTAAGGAGTGCCAGGCTCTCACCTGTGCAATTTGTAAAGGTAGATGGGCGGTAGGAAGGAAGCTAGAAAGATAGGAGGACAATGGGAAAAAGAGCCTAGGCCACAGCTGGCCATGTAAAAAAGAGGATAAGGGGATGACCGCCCAAAAGGGATTTAGGGTTTTGTATATAAAGTCGAAAAGTGAATGAGAAGCTTATTCTTGTGTGTGGCCAAAAGTGGCTCTTTTCTGCTACTTCTTCTTCTTGTTCTTGCTTACTTGAGCTTGTGCTTGAGAGAGGGAGTGTGAGAGTGTGAGGGAGTGAGTGTGTGAGGGTGAGGGACTGGGGAGGAGAAGCTCTCTATCTTCTCCCCTCTTCTTCTCTTCTCTTCTCTTCTCTTTTCTTGCTCATGGCTATGGATCTTGGAGCATGGAACTTGAGGAGGGAGGTTGCTTGAAGCTTGCACTTGGATCGTGGAGCTACCGGAGTGCGCAGTAGAGGAGATAACTCGATCGGCATGGAGGTAAGCTCACTACACCCGTAGATATGGATGGCGCGTCGGCTATGTGAGAGGTAGCCATTAGTGCTCGGCTTGGAACGCTTGAAACAATAAGTGGTCCGTGGGTCTTGGCGGTTGAGCGAAAGCTCCCACAAGGATGTCACTATGTATAAGAAGATTGTGGGTAGCCTTATCTATTTGATGATTACCAGGCCATACCTAAATTACATAGATGGTTTGGAGAGTCAGTTTATGCAACTTCCATGGAAGCCATATTTGGATGTAGTGTGATGCACATTGCGCTATGTCAAGTCCACATTGGACTATGCCTTATTCTATGGTGCAAGTATACCATTGGACATATATGATTACACAGATACAGATTGGGTTGGTAGTATTTTAGGTATGAGATCTACTAGTGATTTTATGTTTTCCTTTGGCAATGCTATTGTTACTTAGAGAAGTAAGAAATAGTTGATAATTACCTTGTCTAGTAGAGAGATAGAGAACAGAGGTGCTGCAATTGTAGCATGTGAGGTAGCTTGGTTACACAAGCTACTTGGTTACATAAGCTACTTGGTAATTTGGAGATGTAAGTGGACAAGAAGGTTATCATTTAGTGTGATAACCTTAGTACCATTCAATTGCTCAAAAACCCATTGTATCATGTGTAGACCAAAGCACATAGAGATCCATTATCATTTCATTCGAGAACGGTTTTTGGTAGGTGATATTGACTTGGTTTATGTTAGCATAGAGGATTAAGCTACTGATATTTTCACCAAGTCGTTGGGATTTGAGAAGCTTCAATGCTTTAGGACTATGCTTGGAGTATAGGAGCTCAAGTTGAGCTAGAGGGGTAGTGTTGAGATATTGAGCTCTATATGAGCCAACATCTATTATGTGCCTTGGTGATATGGTAGGATATTACTTACTGGCACGTTAGGTGAATGGCATGAGAGTACACTAGTGATTCTACAGTTGGACTATACCCACATAGTTCACCCTTGATTATGGCACATTTATTGTGCCACCTCTTCTTTCCTTAGCAAGTTTATACTTAGTGACCACATGTACATACGTGTGGTACTTTCATATTAGTCTTTTATCATGTTGTAGTTTTAGTTTATTTGTGTAGAAGAAGAATAAGGAGATTTAGACCCTATCTCTATGTGTGCTCAAGTCTCCATTGTTTTGTATATGTGCTCTTGGTTTCTTCATAACTCTCCCCTCTTGTTTGTTTTCATAGCCACATAGCCATGTAGAAGAGTGTCAAAGTTGGGTTGCTACTAGAGGCCAAGAAGAGATGCAAGTAGGCCCACAAGAAAATCAAGTGCTTGAAAATAGCCTAAAAGTTGTAATGAGCCCTAGGATTCCAATCAAAGCCTTGTAAAGAAAAGCCCCCTTGTACTCTCTTGTATAATACAAATATGTTTTTCTTGCAATCTATTTCTTGAATATTTTTCTTTTTTTTAAAAATTCAACTACCATAATATTAAAGTCTTTTACAAATCGATATTATATGGCACAACTTTAATATTTTTAGAGTATGAAAGATGATAAAAATATAATTAAAAAGTTGTGGTTTGAAAAAGTATTGTTTGATAGACTTCCAAATGGCTTAGTTTTGTCTTAAAATTCTAAAAAATGTTTTTAAAAATGCCAAATGAGCAGTCATCCTATCCATTCACTTTCCATAGCATCCAGAGCTTCTTACTTAGCTCTTTTAAAAATCATTTTCTAGCATTTTAAGATAAAACTAAGCGATTTGTCCTATTAAACAATAGATTTTTAACCTAAAGATTTTAATAAATTTCCCTATGCTTCATTGCTTGTATGATGTATACTAACTTGTCACATTTAACAAAGCAGAAAGGCTAGCTCACCAGCTACCTTGATAACTAATGCTTATTCTGCTTAATCATCAAGTTTTTAATTGACATTGCAAATTCAATAATTATACCATCATACACAAATATAGTATGAGACACTTGAGGTATAATAAAAAGAAAATGTTTTTAATTATATATCAAAGTTTACAAAGTACATTGCATTGAAGTGCATATTACAAAAATTCTAGGCCCTTAGCGCATCATTAGTCTATCTCCCCTCTTATTCTTCTAGCTAAGTGCATGTCTCTCTACATGATGGTTACCCACTTGGCATGAATTGTGCACAAATATGCATCCTCAGAAAGGGTTATAAGGTATGCTTTTGTAGCTTCTTGGATAGCCTCCATTGCAATCCCTTGAATGGGGAATTGATATTTGTAAGAGTGAACGATTTACTTTACTAGTGTGCAAAGGGTACTATCCTAATCTGCAACTGTGTGGTCTTTTAGTACTTGCAAATCTCTCTAAGGGTATGCTAGGTGATAGTTCTTCCTCCACTTTAGCCTTTGCCTTGGGGCTCATCTAGCTCATTGTCATTGTCGTCTTTGTACTTTAGGAGCCAATTGCTATGCAATGGTATATACATAAAAATGCTAGGTGATAGTTCTTCCTCCACTTTAGCCTTTGCCTTGGGACTCATCTAGCTCATTGTCATTGTCATTTTTGTACTTTAGGAGCCAATTGCTATGCAATGGTATATACATAAAAATGCTTAAATGCTAGGTGATAGTTCTTCCTCCACTTTAGCCTTTGCCTTGGGACTCATCTAGCTCATTGTCATTGTCGTCTTTGTACTTTAGGAGCCAATTGCTATGCAATGGTATATACATAAAAATACTTAAATGCATAGTGTTCATGAGTGCACAAGAATTTTTAATGTGAGAAAACAATAAGTGGATGCAACAAACAAGCCTTTATACCATTTCATGACTTTCAATTACGTGTTGCATCGATGTAACACACACCCCAAAAGCATTAAGCGTTTCTTATTTGTGCTATATTTGACACACAATGAACCTAGACATGATATGCAAACAAGAAAAAAACATTCTCAACATTCTTAATCAAAATTCAACATATTCCTTCATTTAGATCACTATGCATGACCCATGCTTCTACGAATACACATGTTTTGCACATTTAAAAACTTAAATTTTTGAGAATCTAAGAAGGAAAGTGTGATATTTTTACATTTCTAGGCTTCTTAGACCATTCTTAATGTTTCCCTATTTATTGATATATTTTTATTTTTTTCTAATTTTTTACTTTTTTAACATTTTACTCATAAAAAATAAAAAACTCAGAACAACCAATGTTAAGTATTGCTAATTATATTAATATCTTTCTTTATACTTCTTTGAAAAATATTGCATTTTATTTGCTATAAAAACTAGGCCACTTACTTATTGACCGCCAACATGCGATGATAGGAATGAGACGCCGAGTGGTTTCCAAGGCCACTAATGCTTACCATAACTTCTCTTGCATTTAAGGATCCCTCCAAGAAAATAAGAAATATGCCATGAACCGTTTCTTTCACATGACTCTTACCTCTCCCTCTCTTTCACCCATCCCCCTTCTCTCATCACAATAATCGTTATGTAAGAGGAAAGGGAGGAGAGAGAGATTAGAAAATTAGCATTTCCATTTCTTCAAATCAATCCATGAAATTCACATGGGCACATAGAGGATGGAGAGGGGGATCCATTCTTCATACTTCTCGTGAAGGATGGAGAGTCTGCACATAGTAATACAAAATCATCATGAAAAATGACTCCCTCTTTCTTGCATGCTTTCCTCTCTCTCCATATGATTCTTTAATCAAGGATTACCTAAATTAAAGCAGCCCTTCAACCTGCCCCATGTTCCATTAAAATTGGTCCATGCTCCTTCAGATCTTGGCCAATTTTTGGCCTCCTAGGCTACTCGAATTGTATTCCTCCACAAATTAAGGTCTCGAGGCCTCAAATTCTATCCCAAACACATGAAATTAATGCCAAGTGATGGTTGGATGCTTCTTCATTATTTGTAGACTCAAGTTTGTACTTTGCTACATCTCAAACCTCAAAAATGCATTGTTTCTCGTGCCTTGACCGCTTTGCACCACAAACCACTTTGGAGCCTAAGATCTTCATTTTTGCTCACAAACACCTTGCATATCCACCTAAAAGTGTCCAAAATCTTGAAAATTACACCTTTAAATCTACCTCTTAGTATGCATATGTATGAGTGGGTGATAAACATATATATTCACTTGGTGTTATATATGCTCATGCATGTATGTAAATAACATAATTATGCAGTCTAAGATGCCTTCATGTATGAAAGATAATTGCTATGGAAGATGTGTATGCACTAAGGGTTGGTGCAGTTAAGGTGGCATGAATAAAGCTAAGGGCATGTGACTTGAGGGATTTGGCATTGGTTTCTTCCAACTATTCTAGCCAAATTTTTATTAGCATAATAATTACATTGGCCCAACATGGAGAGCTAGCAGATTACATAGATTCTATGCTTCACTTAGAGTATGGTGGATTGGGAGAGTCACATTTCATGCAAGGAATTGTATAAGGTAATAATTTTTTATCACATCTCAGTTCTAATATCCTTTCGAGACTGGCGCTTACTAAAAAGATTGAAAGTGGTCCTCTCCCATCTTGCTTTAACACCTCATTTCTTAGAGATGACACATTTGTCAAGTTTTCTCACACAGCATGGATTGCTGCTAGAGACTCTAATGTCACCCCTTGAAATTGGGAGAAGTGCTTAAATGCACTTACCATACCTATGTGAAGGATCGGCCGAAAGAAAGTTGGCTACACGCAAAAGAAGATATATATAGCAAGTTGTCCATGCTAGAATCTTTCCTAGAAGTTATTGTCCTTCAACTTGGTGATGAGCTGATACATGCAATCCTTAATTCCTTAGATGCCCTTATGATGCATCAGGAGGTCCAATTAGTCTAAGCCACAAAGTTGCAGCACAAAGGCCACTAGAAGTACTAGGTGATGCACCCAATTGTTTTAAAGCACATGGAATATAAAATAAGTTAAAGAAACCATTTCTTGCATAGAGGATGAGAATGGGTCACTGGTTTTTAATGAGCTGGCTATTACACACACTATTGAGAAGCACCTTGCCTCTAGTGTTGGGCTCGACGAACATCCCTCCTTTCTTGAGTATTACAAAAAGCTAAGGACATTTTTGGATGATGCTATTATCCCAATCCTACAAGAGTAAGCATTACTATTGGAAAGGCCATTCACTATTAAGGAAGAGAAGGAGGTAGCTAGGAAATTGAAGATTGGCAAGTCGTTAGGTCCAAATGGGCTTCCAACAACTTTGGGACTTGTGTTCGACTGACCTTTATGTGACAATGAACTATGCCAAGAGATTTGGTTCAATGCTACATTCTTTCAATCAAGGCCAAATCAAATTGATGCTTAAGTCACCTAGCCACACTAAAACTACCAATTGATGTCCACTTACCATGCTAAATTTTATCTATAAGCTGTGTGCCACAACACTTGTAGTTTGGGTTAAGCATCTATTCCCTAGGGTAGTACACCCTATGTAGTTTGGATATGTATATGGCAAGAAAATACATGATGATATAGTCAATCTTATCTTGTCAATGAATCATGCATTGAGCTTTAAGTTAGACTTCATCTTGCGGGCCTTTACTAAGCATACAATCGAGTCAACTAGTCATTCATATTGGGAGTCCTTAAAGCATTCACTTTTGGTCCTATTTCCATTGGGATGGTAAACACATTGTTTAAGAATAGTAGTGCTTCTATCACAATCAATGTTAGTGTGATAATTCCTTTGTGTTTACAAGATCTATCAGGTAGGGGTGCCCTTTGAACCCCCTACTCTTTGCTATGACAACAAATTCTTTGATTCAAAAAATTGACAAAAAAAACCAAGATGGTAGCATCAAAGGTCTACCCCTACTAGATGGTCCACTATGGTTCCTCAATTTTTTGTAAACAATAATGTTTTTACTATAAAGGATGAGAAGATCTCATCGGATGGGCTTAAGGATGTTTATCATGACTTTATTGAGCATTTTACTTCCAAAATTAACCATAATAATGTCATGAATTGAATTAGGACAGAGAAAGACAGGAGAGAAGATTGCTAAAGGAGAGATAAAGATTGGAAGAGAGATAAAGAGGGAAGAAGTGAGAGAAACACTAGAAGAAGAGAGAGAAACACATGAAATGAAGAAAAAAGACAACCATGAAAGTTGGAGGAGAGAGATGAAGTAGGAAAAATACTTGTACTATATCAACGAGCTGGTTACAAAATGACTAGTACTTCTACCTTCTATACATGTACCCTATTTCCTATCCTTTATATTCCATCCCCACTCAAAAGAATTTTTTTACTCAAAATTTTTTTGGTTGATTACAATGGCTGAATGTAAGGAGAATCAAAGTACTACTTTGTTATAGTGGCTACAAAAATAGAGAAATCGCTAATATGTACTACTTTGTTACAGTGGCTACAAAAATAGAGAAATCGCTAATATATACCATGTAATGGATGGAATTATAAGTGAAAAACTAACTAGACCATATGTGCACCCATTGTAGATGATAATATTGAGAGCTAGACCACCATAACTCCATGAAAAGACACCTACAAACAATAGACAACATGTTGCCTGTTATAGACCCTATTGTGGTAAAATTGAAATATCCTTTGATGGGCTTATCCAAATCAAGCCATGGGTCAAAAGAAACCTCATTTTTATACTTTTAGCCCATATAGGTGTTTCTCCTCTATAATCAAATCAAAATTAAAATTGAGCCAAAATAGTAAGTTGTTTGCAAACTGCTTATAGTAAAACATGGGCTAAAATGACTAGTTTTTAGCCAAATAAACCTTTTAAAGATAAATATTATGATCCCAATATGGATCCTAGTCTAATGAATGTGAAAAATCCATCCCATATCCTCTTGGATCAAATGGTATTCAAATATAATAATGATCAAAGGAAATAAAATCGTCATTAAGCTCGTAATCTTGACCATGCGACTCAAATGGGTAGGAAAAAGCATCCCCATAATCACATCCATAATCGTATCCATTATCCATCAGTTCATAACCATCATGAACCTCATGCAGATTCTTATAATCAATAAACTAATCATAGTATCCATTACCAAATTCTTCATAATCATAATCATATGCATCAAAAAGAGTATACTGCTCTTCTTGTGGTTGGTGTAGACCTTGGTTGGGTGTAATCTGATTCATATCCTCAACTAATCTATTGTAAAAGTGATTGAAGACTTAAAAATATTCATTTTTAGCATATCCATATTCTTCTACAAGTGATCCATATAGCTAGCTTCTCACTCACAAAGTAATCCTTGTATGCATTGTCCTCCCCTAGTCTTGTTGGTCATCTTCTTGTTCTTCATCTTGCTCTTTGATCTCTTCTTGTTCTTCATCTTGCCCATTTTCCACTTCATCGTCAAGACCTTGAACAAACAAAGAATTTAGTATTACATTTGTTGGGGGTAAAGGCGCCTCCGCCTAGCCGCCCATGTATAATTACACTGACAGTCACTGCCATTGCACACTGCAGGTGGTGGGCACCCGTCATCGTCACTTTATTCTTTATTCTTTTAGTGACAGTTTGAATAAAGGAAGGCCCGGTCACACAATGTGACAGTTGAAGTCCCTATTTCTTGTCTCTCTCTTTCTTGCTCTTGCTCTCTCGCCATAGCTCTCGAGTGCAAGCTTCAATCCTTCTCACCTTTCAACTGGTATCAGAGCACGGCTTCTCGACTCTTGAGCTTGGCTCGTGGTATTCTCAGCTTCCCATTGACTCTCCACTTGCATTGAGTCTCCTTTTCGACAGAGCCATAGCTCATTCTCTTGAGCTCCCGTCACTCCCCGACTTCCCGAGCTTCTTCCCAACCTATTGAGGTATCACCAAGGCATTGACATTGAGGTATTGCTTCATTATTTTAGAGTTTTATTTCAGTCCACAGGTCTAGGTAAACAGGGTTTTCACAGGTTGTGGGCAGCCATAGCTCACACCTCTTGGAGCTTCCTTCACCTGGATTTTGCTTCCAGCCTATCAAGGCTTGTTGAGGCTTGGTGTAGGCCTTATTTGGCCCTCATTTGTGCCCCTTTTGGGCCCCATTGTTGACATGTGGGATAGCAGACCCCCCCAGCCAGCTCACGTTTTTTTTTTGCGCATGTTTTAAAATCTGGCCCAAAAATCACTCTTTTTGTCATATCTCGGGCATTCGGAACCCGATTCAGGCAAGGTAAGAGTCTAAGTTGGGGTTTTGGCATGCTCCGGATGTGATGGTGATGTCAAATTTTCCAAATTCTGATGAAAAAATATTCTGCAACAGATTTCAGGTTTGAGACATCATGTATTTGTATGCCTATGGCTTATGTGATGCTTCTACTGATGTCTATTGATATCGGATCACTTGTGGATGTTATGCCTCTTATGTGAGACAAATTTGGAGTTGATTTAGCTCAGCCATTGACTATTTTGAACAATCCCAGATCTGTCCAAAATAGGATAGCCACCCTGTTACTTCAATTTTATGCTTACAGGTCTTGGCATTTGATGCCCGATTATGCCCGGTTGGTGCCTATACATACGGGAATGTATGCCTATGGTTTGCCTATAGATTTGAGCTTGGATTGAGCATTGATTTGCACAGTTTACAGAATTTATATGCTGCTGGAAAATTTAGGGCTGAAGCTATTTATGCTACAGTTGGGTTATGCCTATTGGTCACATGGGGTGCTCTCGGCTACTCGGTATGATGTCATGATGTATTTAGACTATGCCACATGTCTTGTTTATGCTCTAGAATGCTTTTGAGCTGAGATTAGAGCTCGATTTGGGTTTGACTGTCACTTCTTTGCAGCTGGCATTTCATTTATGACATGGTTTATGCCTAGGCTACCTAGTATAGGGTATGATGTCTTGGTGAATGCTTTATGCTTTGGCTGTGGATGGCAGTTGTTTGAGCTTGTCTCGACATTCATTTGAGTATTCCCTTGAGCAATTGGACATTGACTTGGATTTTTTCGTTACGACTTGGCTTTTTCCATCACAACCTTGGAAGCTATTGAGGCATTGCCTTGGTTACTTGTCTTTGGTACTTTGACTTGGTTTGCTTGAGCTATTGAGCTCGTTTATCTTCCTTTTGAGCCAGTGGGAGCATCTTGTATGCTTGACCGACATTGAGCAGGAGGTTAATGCTATTTGAGCATTTTACAAATACTTGAGACTTTGGGATCTCTTACACTTACATGTTACATGGTTCATGCACTGATATCTTGGAGTTACTTTTGACCTGAGCTTGGGCTTTGCACTCTTGTGAGCATACACTTACTGGTGTCAGGTCTGGCTAGTGTTATGTATACTTTGCCCTATTGTCCAGAAGGTATGCCTACTCACCGACGGATGCTTTGGTGACATGTTTGGGTGTTTGCTTAGGGTCTTGATGACTGTTTGGTGCTGATTTATGCCCGTTTATGGCTGGTCATATCTTGGCTGTCATTTATTGACTTGGTGCAGTGATTTGGTCAGAAATCGACTCTCACAGTACCCTGTTGTCATTTATTACACTAAGCATATAAATCTGGATTGAAATGGATTTTTCATGTTGAAATATTTTGAAATGATGTACTTTCACTAGTACTTGGTGGGTAGCAGCTTTTCTTGCCATTTTCTCTCGATTTTGGTGATTTTTTGGTCATTTTCTGTAGTAAATAGTAAGCAATTTTGAATTGTCTACAATCCTCTAGCCTGCATTATGGCGAGTTCATCCACTGATCATGCTATTTTCAACATCACTAAGCTTGATGGTACGAATTACTCTTATTGGAAGAGCCAGATTTGGCAGATATTGGTGCAGAAATCGCAGATCAAACCATTGAGGTTCAGCGGGCAGCCGCCTGCAACTATGCCAGATGAGGAATGGTTTGAGCTTGATGAGTTATGCAAGTCCACTATTGTATTATCTCTCACAGAACAGGTTCATTACAATGTATTTGAGGAAGAACATAGTGCATGGCAGTTGTGGGATAAAATTAAGAATCTCTATGACAAGAAAAGTCTAGCGAGTCAGATGTATTGGCTGAAGCAGCTTATGGATCTGCGCATGAAGGAGAATGTGACTATGTTTGCTCACTTGAGCCAGTTCCATGCTATATTCAAGAACTTGACTTCGCAGGACATCACTTTTGTAGAGGATGTCACTCCTCTTTTCTTGCTTGGTGCTCTTAATGAGTCATGGGATGTATTCCACATTGCATTATGTGCCTCTACTACTACCTTGAAATTATCTAATGTTGAGAGTGCTCTTCTGCAGGAAGAGGTTAACCGTAAGAATTTGGATGCCTCTGATGTGTCACATGCTATGACAGTTAGAGGCAAGAATGATGGATATGGAAATCATGGCAGTGGCAGTGGCCGTGGACGGGATTCTCAGAAATCTTGGTCCAAGTCTCATGGGAAGTCATGTAGCAAATCCCGTGGCAGGAATACAGATGCTACTTGTCACCATTGTGGGAAAAAGGGCCATATTAGGCCACAATGCCATGAACTGTGCAATGAAAGGCACAAAGATAAGGGGAAAGACAAAGTGTAGGATAAGTCTTCTGATCGTAGCATAGTGCTTGCAAATTCCAGTGTTAAAATTGAAGAGATCAATGTTATGCAGCCTGAGGATGTTGATGATGATTATATCCTTGCAGCTTCTTCTAGTGCTTCGCAGATAATAGAGATACACTCTATGTATGCACAGTATTGGCTCTTGGACTCAGGTGCGTCCTTTCATGTGACACCTTGCCGAGAGTGGTTTCATTCATACCGTACTGTTTCGGGTTCTGTGCGCTTGGGTGATGATAGCTCTCTTGATATTGTGGGCATTGGTGATGTTCGGCTACAGTTTCCTTCTGGTAGCAGTTTTGTTATGCAAGATGTATGTCATGTACCTGCTTTGACACGCAGTCTCATGTTAGCTGGACAGCTTGATGAAGCAGGTTATCATGTATCTTTTGGAGACTCTACATGGAAGATCACTCATGGCAGACTTGTGATTGCGAGAGGTGCCAAGGCTGGCAGCCTCTATCCCTTGATTGCATCTTCTTTTTTCCTTGATCATGTTTTGTCTGTGGGTTCTATCCCACATGTATCTCTTTCGCATGCTCGTTTGGGCCATATATCTTTGAAGGGAATGAAAATGCTTTCTGGTTTGCAGTACTTACTGCCCCTTGATTATGCATGTTTTGATTCATGTGAGCATTGTCTTTATGGCAGGCAGACTAGCTCTATGCATAAGAAGTCTGGTAGGCCACACATGTGTGAGCCCTTGGCATTGGTATAGCCGGATGTCTGTGGGCCCATGCCTTGTCAGTCTACGGGTGGTGCAAAGTATTTTGTTACGTTCATAGATGATTTTTCATGAAAAGTTTGGGCTTATCCCATTAAGCTGAAATCCGATGTCTTGGCTGTGTTTCAGAGATGGCTTGCATTGGTTGAGAACTAGTCTGGGTATAGGCTAAAATGCCTAAGGATAGATAATGGGGAAGAGTATGTCTCACGTTCTTTTGAGCAGTTATGTGATGAGAGGGGTATTAAGACTCAGTTGACCGCCCCCTACACCCCCCCCAGAATGGTTTGGCTGAGCGGATGAATAGAACCATCCAGGAGCGTGTACACAGTATGCTTAGCCATGCATGCCTACCACAGAGATTTTGGGCTACTGGATCCTAAGAGTGTCAAATGCATTTTTCTTGGTTATGGGGATGCAGGAGAGATGGGTTACCATCTCTGAGATTTGTAGACGTGGAAAATCATCCGCAGTCATGATGTAGTCTTCCATGAAGACAAGATGCATCGGCAGCTTGAGAGACTTGTTGAGATCTGCAGGGTCATATTTCAGGAGGAGTCGAGAGCTCCCGCACAACCAGTTGGATAGCCTACAGCTACAATAGATGCTCATGGTTAGGGTGTTGGACAGGCAGCTGGGCAGGCAGCAGACCCTACCGTGAGATGGTCTACTAGAGACAGACGTCCACCTCATAGATTTCAACCCTCGATGCATTATGTCTTGGTTACAGATGCAGGAGAACCTTTCACTTATGATGAGGCTATGCGCAGGGGTGATAGTCACTCTTGAGAGAGGGCTATGTAGTCTGAGATAGACTCCTTGCATAAGAATGACACTTGGGATTTGGTTTCCTTGCCTACGGGCAAGAAGGCCTTGCCATGCAAGTGGGTGTACAAGCTGAAAAGTATCCCTAGACACCCCAAGCCAGCATACAAGGCTAGATTGGTAGCAAAGGGTTTTAAGCAGGAGTATGGTGTGGACTTTGATGAGAGCTTTTCTCCTGTGGTTAAGATGGCCACCCTGCGCTTAGTCTTGGCTTTGGTTGCTCAGCTTGACTTGGATTTATAATAGATGGATATCAAGACGGCTTTCTTACATGGGGATTTGCATGATGAGATTTATATGGAGCAACCTAAGGGCTTTGTAGAACCTGGCAAGGAGCACCTAGTGTGCAAATTGAAGAAAAGTCTTTATGGCTTGAAGCAGGCACCTAGGGAGTGGTATCATAAGTTTGATGCCTTTATGCAGTCACAGGGCTACAACAGGAGTGCTATGGATCCGTCTTTTTACAGAAGAAAGACCGTGATGGTTCTTTATTGATTTTGGTACTCTATGTGGATGATATGCTGATAGCAGGGAAAGCTCATGATGAGCTAGATGCTCTTAAGGCTCAGCTCAAGAAGAGCTTTGAGATGAAAGATCTGGGACATGCCGCTCACATACTTGGTATGCGCATTAGATGCGACAGGCATTAGGGACTCCTCTATTTGTCACAGAGGGAGTACATTCATAAAGTCCTTGAGCGCTTCTGCATGTAGGACGTAAATCCTATTGGCTATCCATTGCCTTCTTATGTGAAGGTCTCATAGGCTGATTGTCCGCAGACAGATGAGCAGAGGGCCGAGATAGCCAAGTTTCCCTATGCATCTACAGTGGACAGTCTTATGTATGCCATGATAGCCACTTGTCCAGATATTGCCTTTGTAGTTGGTGTTGTGGCACGCTATATGGCTACACCTGGCAAGAAGCATTGGGATGCCGTGAAGGGTATCATGAGGTACCTGAAGGGCATTGCAGATATGTGCATATGCTATGGCAGCTAGGATACAGGAGTCAGGGTACACTAACTCTGATTATGTAGGACATGCAGATAGTAGGAAGTCCACTTCCGGCTATGTCTTCACCTATGCTGGAGGTGTTGTTTCTTGGATGTCCAGGGTGCAAAAATGCATGGCCCTTTCTACTACAGAGATCGAGTATGTTGTAGCCACTGAGGCTTGCAAGGAGGCCATTTGGTTGGGTCATTTGGTTGCTGACCTTGGTATTGATGCTATCCCTACATTGCATTCAGATTCTATGAGTGCTATTCAATTAGCCAAGAATCCGGTCTTCCATGCGAAGACGAAACACATTGAGGTGAGGTATCACTTCATACGTGGGGTCGTTGAGGACAAGTCTGTTGATCTTTTCAAGATCTCGACTGACCAGAATCCTGTAGATCTGCTCACGAAAAGCCTCTCTACAGAGCGCTTTGCCTTCCTCAGGAGGTTGATGGGCGTGGGATGAGATGACATCTTTCCTCATCCTGTTGTACATGTGTACATGTTGTACTGTCTCTTTTCTTTTTTCTTTTCACTCCTCACTAGGGTGGATTTGCCTTTAAGTGGGAGGTTGTTGGGGGTAAAGGTGCCTTTGCCTAGCCACCCGTGTATTATTACACTGACAGTCACCGCCACTACACACTGCAGGTGGCGGGCGCCCGTCACCATCACTTTATTCTTTATTCTTTATTCTTTTAGTGACAGTTTGAATAAAGGAAGGACCGGTCACACATTGTGACTGTTGGAGTTCCCATTTCTTGTCTCTCTCTTTCTTGCTCTTGCTCTCCTGCCATAGCTCTCGAGTGAAAGCTTTGATCCTTCTCACCTTTCAACATTTGTTTGATTTCCATTTACTTGTTGTCTAAATTCATTGGATTAATCCTCTCCATCATGACATTGTACAAAGCATAAATGATATCCATAATCTACTTCTTCACATTTAGACATGTGATCGGCATCATAATGCTCAAAGGAAATGATCATATCTTGTAGAGCAGGTTGAATTTTACCCTCATGACTACATCAAGTGGCAAAGCATTTTCTTTTTCAATTAAACACTCTTCAACCAAAGGCTAATTACCATCTCCACACAAGCACAAAGATCCTCATTATAGGTACAAAGACAAAGCAATATGGAAGCAACATATTCTTTGACCTTGGTGGAACCTTTCTCAAGAAGCTTGACCAATGAATCCATGTCTATATTTGTAATTGCCTATGCTAATTGTCCTTCCAACATAGTCCATGATCGCTTCTTAACCAATGGAGGTGTATAAATTATCATAGCCCATTGATTAGCATCAATCTCTACAATAAGAGTAGAGAGTAATTCCACTAGACATTCTAACTGCCATTGAGATGACTGATTAAGTAATGATACAAGACAATGTTGTACATCCTTGCCTTGAAAAGATTGTAAAAGAGTAGTACCAATGCTCCAAAAATACCTCAATGATGCCAATAAATCCTCTTGAACCTCTAGATTGACCATGGTTAGCAATCCAACCAACATTCTTTTAGCTTCCATATTACATATACATTCGTGGAAAATAGTGTTGTCATAAAGATTGATGAGATCTTGCATAACACTTTAATGTACAACCTAAGAAACATGAGGTTTTAGTTGGTAGACAAGTACTTGCTCCATCATAATCACATCTACCACCTCTACTACCATTTAAGAGTAATCAAAAGTCATAAATGTATGTGCCAAACTACCCATTATGTCTACCAATGGAACATCCAACCTACTACAACCAATCTCTATGAAAATGTTCATAATACTCTATTTCCCTAAAATTGTCCAAAACCTATCCTTGTCTGGAGGAACTTGTAAGAGACCTATAGATCCAAATTTTACCTTATTTAACCTTGTAGACTCACTATTACAACTAAGGCCACTCTATAGGATATTAGGACACCAATTTATGATCTATGGAAAGCAATAAAATACCTATATCATCTGTCTTAAGCCCTAAGGATACCCTCTTACTATTTGATGTAGGTTGAAGGGTCCAATTTCAGCTTGCATTAGCTTCCAACTGACATAAATACCTATGAAATCCATCATGCCAAAGCTTGACTTCCCGATGAATAACCCCTTGAAGTAAGAATGGTTTCAACTTCCCCAAGTTCTCAATTGTTGTTGAGGAATATCTCAAATCCAAACTGAGAATGCTTAAGAGACCTCGAATGCAACCATGCTTGCAATATATTCATATGTCCTTACTGTAGACAAAATTTTTGACCTCTTAGAGGCAAAACCCCTCTATCTTCAAGCACTCCTATCATGAGGATTTAGAGGGCCTATGCTATCCATGCTTAACCAAGGAGGTTGAAGCTCAAGAAGTCGAAGATTTGAGCAAATCTGGGTGGAATGAGAAGAAGAGAACTTGTAGATGATTCCCAAAGACTAAAACTTTGATTTTGAACCTTCATTTACTAACGTTTTAAAGATTTAATATTGCTTTCCATAATCCACCATAAATAGGGTTTCCCAAAGCTTCAAGACAGGGAAAATACTTGCCTTAGAGAGGAATAACGGAGTGTTGAACTTGTAGCTATGGTTCGAGCTAACATTGAGCATTAGAAAATGCCTCTTGATTATCCAAATGTTGAAGAATAGGAGAGTATTTGATATTTCCTTGTTTGATCTAACAAGAGACACTCAATGTTGCTTCAATGGAGGAAAAATAGTCTTTAATCTCCAATGTATTAGCTCCAAATGCACCAAGACTCCTGATAGGATGAGTGTAAAGCTAAAATCCTTGACAAAAGGCTTAAACCCTTGAGAAAATCTAAAATAAATTGTTGCTACCTTGGTTATTTCAGCTCAATGGAATAGCCTCTTGCTCAAAGGAGCTAGATAAGCCTTTGATGTTGAGTATTAGAGCTTGTCTTGAGCCTTGGATGAGTAATGAAGCCAACCAAGATCATATCATGTTGAAGAATAGTTATTTTGTGCTATTGTCTAAGATTGGTAAGGTGAGCCATGAAAGAAGATTCACCTTCAAGCTTGCTTGCTCAAGCAAACGAAAGACAAAGAAGAGAAGCACTATGCTACATAGTAAGCAGTAGCTCCCTAAGAACCAAAATGTCGCAGCAACTAATCAATTTTGATCAAGACTTTAATATAGGTTGATGGTTTAGGCAATGCAAACTTATATTGAAGGGTTGGAATGGATCATGAATTGCCAAAGCAACAATTAGATGGTCTATAAATTCCTTAGATGATAGGGAATCAAGGTTCAAGGTTTGTTGATGGAGCAATGGCCATGGTCAATAAATTTGAAGCTCTGAGCACCCATGGAAGCTTATAGGCAACTTGGAGAAGAAAAGGGAAAAACTCTTTTGCAAAAAGTGGTAAGAACTTTTAACCTTCTCTAAAGTATGTAACCCTACTTAACCCCTGAAGTGCCTCTGAAAAACATGTTGCTATCTTTAGTTGACTGGCATCCAACTTTGGTCCAAGACTCCATTAATGCTTCAAGGTCCACTTTCCTCTTGGTTTGTGAGACCATTGGTCACTCATTTTCTCCTTCTCATGGTTGTACTTGTCGTACCTGAATGTCCATGAATTTTCTAATTGAAAATTGAAGAAAATAGACTTGAAAAAGAATTAAAAAAGGATCAAAGACATAGCTTTGATACCACTTGTCATGAAGCGAACTAGAACAGCGAAGACATGAGAGAGAGAAGATTACTAAAGGAGAGAGAAAGATTGTAGAAAGAGAGGGAAAGAGGGAAAAAGGGAGAGAAACACTAGAAGAAGAGAGAAAAACATAGGAAATGAAGGAAGAAGACAACCATGAACATTGGAGAAGAGAGATGAAGCAAGAAAAAAGACTTGCACTATATCGAAACTAGTTACAAAATGATTGGTACTTTCATATTTTATAGATGTACCCTATTTTCCATATTTTATAAATTAAATAGAGTTGATTTGCCTCTCTTGAGAAGAGCAAAAGAATGGATGATGACCTATGGTTTTCAAATAGTTAATAAGAGTGAGATTATCTATTATCTTAGGGCCCCCATAGAAGTAGGCATCTCCATGAATTAAATATTCAAATGGTTCTACAGCAAGATACAAGAAAAACTAAAAAAATGAATGGGGCTTCCACTCATCCTTGTCGATGTTAGATATAATCAATGTCCCACTCTTATAAGGTGCCACCAATGATTGATGGTGCTCAAAGTTGTAAGGCCCCCATTATGAGGAGAAGCCATGTGTAAGCATGGACATTGGGTAGGTCTCGACTTGTATGTCACATGAGATCTATGTGACTCGATGGCAAAAATGTAACTATTCTGGATCTAACCTTTGGGTTAGAGAGAGTAGTTATGTTGGTAGCAACTGGAGGCACAATGCATTGAGTTGCAGGGTGTGGGAGTTATGAGGGGCCTGAGCTCAAAAATAAAGGAAATATTCCTTGGTTGACTAGGGAAAGTTCATGATATGGTCGAACATGTCCACTAGAATACCTTCCCAAGCATAAAAGGAAGACCCCTCTAAAGCCATGGTCAACCTATGTTTCACTCAATCAGAGCTCCACCAACTACCCTTAAGCTCTTCGCCTATCATTTGTCTAGATCGCCATCTAAGATTCATAGTGGAAGCGTATGGGTGGACAGAGCCATCTTTGTATCAGTTCAAGCAATCCTTTTTCTTCTCATATTTGCTATGTGTTTTTTACTTCTTGCCCAAATTCTATTAGTTGTGTAGTGTAATTTCTACATAGTATTAGAGCCTAGGGGGCTCTCAAGAGTGAAGAGTATGTGAGAGCCAAGAGCTTCAACAACGAAGAGGAGAAATGTTATCTGCTACATCAAGTAGCAATGATGGCACATTAGAAGGTGGTGCTACTGTACCAACAATTCAAACACTGAGGATTCATCCACCAATCTTCAGCGAAGGCAAGCTAGATGGTACAAACTATACTTTGTGGAAGTTTAATATCACTACTATCTTTGATTCTTATGAGCTTCAAAAGACTATCTATAGTGAATGACCCATAAACACAATCCATCCCTAACCCACAAAATTCGAGTGTCATGATTCCTCTAAATACATATCTTCTATGAGCTTGGAAATGAAAGAATGCAGATGCACTGTGTGCCTTAGTTACAAGTTGTTCTGACAGTGTTTACATATAACTAAGGCATTGGAGGCTTGGAAGGTACTAAGGAGTCAGTATATAAAACATAGAATCGAAATAGGATTCAAAACTTAGAGAATCAACTAGTAGCAGAGAAGTTTTCCAAAGGAGAGTGAGAGGTAAATTTTAGAGCCGATTTTAAAGTTAAAAAGTGACCCAAGATTCATAAAAGAGGCATTTTTGGTTAAAAATGTGTTAATCACGGATCAAGGAGTTGGAGTTTTCCTAAGTGGAGTGCCAAAAATCTAATGCAAGTGTCCATTCATCATCAAAGTCCATTCGATTGCCCATTTAATGACTGCAAGGTTTGGCGTTATGAAGTAGTTACTTGATATCCAGAAGACCAAAAGCAAGTGACGGAAACCAAGCTAATAGATTTCGATACGAGAAAGCCACAAGTCTAGTCGGATTGTGAATCTGAGGTTATTTTCTCCTCCATTCGGTAGCAGAAACCACTTATGAGATATTGTGAACATGAGGAAGATGAACCAGTTTTTTAAAGATTAGTGATTAACAAGGATTAAGCCACCACAAACTTGACAAAGGGGAGCGGGATGCCATTTTTAGGGCACCCCATTTTTCCCTTAAAATTTTGATTTTTGCATGTTGGAATCATGCCTCCTCCTCTAGGGACTGAGATGCAAAGTTTCCAATCGCTCTAGACCACACGTGATTTGAAGCATTATATAAAAACTTCAGATTTCAGTGTCTCTTTTTCTCTTTCTCTCTCTCGCCATAATTGTTGTTTATATGGGGTGAGAGGATGAGGGGAAATGGATGTTGCTTCATGAGATGAGATGCAAGGAATGGAATAAGGAAGTGGAAAGAAGGCATCAATAGCTTCTCATTTTTGAAATATGATGGGTTGCGTATGTGGTTTATAGAGTAAGCTGTCTTTTATTGAATTTTATGATGAATCTTTCGTTCTTATTATGAAAAATGATTGGAAATGTTTGTATATATTTTAAATTATAGAATAATTAGTAATTTCTAGCAATTCACGTAATGGAAATCAAAACCATAAAACCCGCAATGTAAGATTTAGTAGAAAAATGACAATTTCATGAAGTTTTATGGTTCAAATGGTGTTCTTATGGAGTTATATTGAATATAAAGCTGAATCACAATCCATATAAAATTCATAATTATGAAAATTAAAAATTATAGAAATTAATATTAAAATAAATGATAAAAAAATCATAAAAATAGATTTTTAAAATGAAAAAAGTAGGTTTCATGCATAAAAATTTACAATAAACTAGGTATATATGTGTGGATTCATGGTGAAGTTAGGGCATGGAGACTTGTATCTGCCTACCTCCATCTTTACGTAAAAGTGTGTGTAAACTACTTGTCTACATGGAAAAAAATGACACGAAACATCCTCTTAAACCTGTGAACGACGGCAAAATCTAAATGGTAGGGGGAAAGGGGTTGTGAAAAGTTAAGTATCAATTAAATTCTGATCTCCATGTATCATGACATATAGCACTTGCTTCATTTAAGTTTAAAGGGACAATAATACAGATTAATATCATATTATTTCTAAGCAATGCAACACTTTGTTACAAAGAAAATCATAGAAAGTTTGTATTCACACGATACGTTAGCTAATTTGTGGTTAATTTTTTTGAGCACTATATGGAATTACACCTTGCATTTGCAATCTTAGACATGGTATCAAGAAAGAGAAATTCGTCTAGATGCATTGCAATTGGTTGCTAAAACTATTAACCAATGATGAGAGTGTGAGGATCCCTGAGCTCTACGATTTTCTTTAGGGACTGATTAAGTAAGGAAAAAATATCTCCTAGAATGTGCAGATTGGAAAAAGAGTGCACAATGTTACAATTATGTTCTATATTTGAGACGACGCATCCTAGGGCCACAATCCTTGGGGTGTAGAAGAGCTGTGGGAGTCACAATAATTGCTTGGGGATGGTCTATATGTGTGTGAAATGAGGTATTAGTCACTTGTATGTGTGCGATACTCTCTCTATTGGAGTCGGGAATGGGAAAAATCGTTGTACTACAAATCGATACAAATGCATGATATAGCTAGACTAGTATATAGCCTCCAGATGCTCCTGGTCACAGGAGGTCGTGAGGGTGGTTTTGTGAGCATAGGAGCTTGACTAGAGCCTTAGAGCTAGTGTGGGGGTCCATTTTTGGTCCCGATAGGTGGTGGTTTGTTGGAAGCCGTTGATAAGTGGCGATTTCCAAGTCTTGGTTAATAGGGACAAGTTTCTCAGTGTATGCCAAAAAGCATTGAAATAGATCCATTATTTCTTGATAGACACCATCAAGTCAAGATCCAACGTTAAGAAAGAGACAAAAGGGCTAGAAGGCAAGTTGAGATCCTTAGGTGATATTCTCCTAAGCATAGTAGTTCGATACCCTTGAGAAAGTGAGGTCTTATTGATCCTATTATCCTAGGTAGCTCATTAGGGGGAGTGGGAAGCTCTAGCATGCCTTTTACCTCGATAAGTTAGCCAACTTTGAGTAGGAGTGTAGTCCCACCTATACAAACCCTTGTAGCAAATCCGGTCATCGTTATGGTGCAACCTATTGCAATACCTTCAGGAACACCGGATTTGCTAGTCGCCTTAGGTTTCCCTCTACCCATCTTTAATGGGTTAGCACAGGAAGATGCAGAGCTCCACATCAGTGAGTTTCAAAAATTAATGTTCAATTGCTGAATTTAGGATGAAGGACATCTCATGATGTTTTTCAACATGACTTTGAAAGGAAGAGCTACAATGTGGTATCATGGCTTGGAAGTTGAGACTATAACCACAATTGACTTATTCTTTATGGCCTTCTAAAGAGAGTTTTCCCATGAGAGAGGTGGTTAGTATTAGTTGCATATTATGAATGTGACACATTAAGAGCCCCATGAGAATGCTCGAGTGTATTCCAATAAATTGAAAGAGGTGTTTCACAAATTACAAACCTCTATTCCTATTCCACATGCTACCCAATTGTAGTACTTTTTAAATAGATTAGGCTTCAATATCCAAGTGTAGTTGACTATTGTTGCTCTTGCTTATATAGACACTGCTATTACACAAGTAGAGGAGCTAGAGTCACACTTACAAGTAACCTATGCATCTAGGGCTAACCTAAATTTGAGTCTAGGTCCTGAAAATAATTTGGGATTGATCAATGGAAGTCAAGATGTGACTAGTATACATGTGACCAATTTGAATAGAAGAGGAAGCATAATACAAAATTTTCCCATGTTGTTAGCTCCTCCTAATGTTGCTACACCAATGGCTAGCCAAATGGTTTCTCTAAATAGTGGAAGCCAAATGATGAACCCTAATGTCATACTAACTAAGTAGTGGCCGATCCCTAATTAGGTGGTTAGGCCAACTGAACAACAAGTGGATGATCATGGCTATGAGTCTAGTGTGTCAAATATTCTTAGCAAAGTCAAGGACATGATGAAGCATTATATTGATATGATAACGAAACATTATATACAAATAGCTGTAGATGTTAATTTCCTAAAGAAGTAATAAAACTTGATAAGAAGTTGACGTCTTGAAGAGGGTGATCCATCAAGATTTAGCTATAAGTGGTGTGGTGGTTAGGACTTTTCAAGAAACTATCCTAATGTCAAATGTGACATATATGGCAAGTTCGGCCATCTAGCTAGTACTTGTGCTAGAGTAAGATCAACTCTCTTTAGCAAGGGAGTAAGCAGCCATGTCCAATTAATCATCGAGCACAAGGGAATAACTTTTAGCAGGATGAGGAACCAAAGCAAATATTGCAAAGAGGGAAAAATATCGTAGAAGACCTACCTAGTAGTAGTGGTGTCAACCTTATCAAATTTATGTATGTCAATACAATTGAGGCTTCCAATTTACGAGTCATTACAAGAGGACATAAGGTTAAAGAAGGCAATAGGGATAATGTGAAACCTATTGAGGCAAGCCCTAAATAAGATGATAAGGGGATGCAAGTCCTTAACCGTAATGTGGAAGCTAGTCCTCTAAAAGCTGCCGATGGCAAAGCTGAGTCCAATAAGGAGTTGCCAAAGAAGAAGGTAAAAGAGGCATCTAAGCCATTCAGCATGACCAAGAGAAAGAATAGTCTGGCAAGAGAAGAGAACCATTGCTAATTATCGTGAAATTAACTTAGCCAATTATCTTTGTGACGTAAAGCATGATGTGAATCTCCTGCAACTATCAAGTTATCTTTAGGAGCCCATATAGAGTTTAAGAAGATCCTTCACACTATATCGTCAAACCCTTGGGAATAGCCCATGTGGGAGGTGGCTGGTTGAACATGTTGAAAAGCATTGCCCAAGGGATGCAATATATGTTGACGACATATTAGTGGATCATGCCATTGTGGATATGGGATTCTCCTTCCTCTTGGGGGGAGGTCGGTCATAAATATATGTATGTATCATGTGGGTTCAACATAAGGGATTTGTAAAATACAATTTTTACACATTTTTAACATATAGAAGGGTCCTAAAAGGATTACTTACAGATTGAATAGAAAAGGGTTATGTTTTAGTAAGAAAAAATTCATAGATAAGGATATTTATAAATAGGCCTTGAATGCACGTGATATATAGGGTATACATATAGTAAGTTACCCTGGTCCTCTATCGATATTATAAGTCTAGAACTGATGGAAAGGCTGGTATTGGAAATCCAAAAGGATGCCCCCACAATTCTCCCAATGAGCTAATGAAATTTTAAGTCAATCAGAAGGTTGTATTACCAAAGTCCACAGCGTGACTGTTGCTAATGTGGAATGAATTTTAGACTTTAGAATTATTAGGCTTGTAGGGCGGCCAAGCTATCAAGTATTATTAGCAAGGCCATGGATCTTGCAATCCGACTGTCAAGTTGATATACCCATTGATCTATACGTCATACTATTTATTAGCATTTGACACACTTCTAATTAGTATACAACTCTTTATCCATGGGATGATGTCACAATGGTGAAATGACATTAAATATATATAACTAAAGTCATACATTTGACTTTTGGTTACACTTTTTAGTTGGAGCAAAAGTTGAACAAAAAGTCTCCCTAAATCAAGGGGAAAATTTTTGGTTACCACTTTGTATATGAGCTTGTATATGAGCAGTTTTGTAGGGCGAATATCTCTCAATTCAATTGGAGCAATAAAAAGACAAATTGTTCTTATATATATATACTACAACTTGACCATGGGATCTTTCAAATATGATCTCTAGAATACCTTAAGAAAAGCTCTTCTCCACATTATGAAGTATCCACTTACCAAAGGATTCCCCCAGATTCACTCAAGTTAGAGAGACATATCAACCATTCTGCATAATTAAAATTCTAAGATTTTAAAGACTAATCTTAAAAGCATCTCTCTCTCTCTCTCTCTCTCTCTCCGTTTGTTTATATGGATATATTAATTTTGTTTTGTCTGTACGTTGTATGTTTTTCTCTCTTTTTTTCATTATGATTGCTTTAAAGTATGATGCATGTATTCTTTATGTCTATATGCACATGTACATATGTGTGTTTCATTTCCTTTTTAGTTCCTATATGTTTACATACTTATTGTTTTTTCATGTAAGCATATGTAGGGATGGAAATGTTGGATGTTTTGGTGCTAAAGATGTTAATGAGGTTCAAAGGAGCTTGCATGCTTTGACTAGGCATGTAAAAGTGCACATAGGATTTCAAAAGTCTACAATGAAGGGGCTATTAAAAGGTGGCATTGTCAAGTTAGATGTGCTTCGCATGGCAATGACACAAGTACCTCTATTGTTTGAAGCACTTGAAACCTCTTGAAAAGAATTATAGGTCCTTGGTTGAGAACTATGAAAAATTAAATGCCTATGTGAAGACCATATTTAATATGCCATATTACAAAGCTAGATAGGAGGTAAAGTCCTTGTGGAGTACTGTAGAAACCAATTGGTTTATGCAAATCATCTTTGAGGATATGTGGAAGGTGCTTTGGGGGAGAGGACTCTCGTCGAGGCCCCACCATGTGCGAGAGTTGATGCACCCTAATTTTCACCCAACTGAGAGAGTAGATGTGAGCATTTTGCATGAGGAGGTTGCATACTTGGAAATTTATGCAAAGATTCAAGGGTTTCCAATCATTGATGAGCCACAAATTATCTTGAATGTACCTTCCTTGCTACATAGTCTACATCATGGAGTGTTTTGAAAAGAAAGAGAACAATAATATTAATTTTAGAACTATTTTCAATTGATATCAATGTTTTTTTCCCTTCAAAATTTTATGATAATTTCAAAAGTTGTGTCCTTTTTTAGGTTGTGAATATTTTATTGTTGTTTGTTTCATCTTTCCATAGGGTTATTTGAGATGGATTGTAATATTATTGTAACAATGGAGTATGTACGTGTCTTTTTGGACATAGTTTTAAGCATGTTTATCGCAAGCATGGCCATGCAAAAATATCACAACTCACTTACATGCAAAAAAGTCAAGCATGAACAATGTGTGTGTATGAGTGGTTCTTTCATGATGAAAAATGAAATATTCAAAAGCCTTGCTTTGTATGTGTAGTATCAAACAGAGTGGATGTACTTTGGAAGAAAGCTATATTTGGCTAAAAGTATTTATCACTACTTTTATGGGCAAATAGAAGACCACACTACCCATGTGCGAGAAACAAATTTCATGCCTTTTCCAACAATGTGGAGAATGTAATTCAATCTGAGGCCATTGAAAAGTTTCCTCTTTGATGCAACAATGACTATTATGGACAATTTCTTAAAGTGATTGAGCATGTGTTGCTACTGCAAAGGGAGGTTGGTGAGTCTAAATTGTTTCTAAGAGAGTTGATATGCCTATTGGTAAAAATGAATAGAAAGTTGCACACATCCACTACTAGAAATTTTAGACTCCTTCATGGAGGGTTGAAAATTTTTAGTTCATTTTTATATTTCAGCTTCTATGATGCAATGTCTTCTTTGCAAAATTTGTGGCTTTCATCTTTCTATTGTCATTTGCTTGCTTGCACATGCACACACATTCTCTCTCTCTCTCTCTCTATTACATACATACATACATACATACATACATACATACATACATACATACATACATACATACATACATACATACATACATACATACATACATACATACATACATACATACATACATACATACATACATACATACATACATGCATGCATGCATGCATGCACGTGCACGTTCGTGCGCGCGCGCACACACACACACACACACACACACACACACACACACACACACACACACATGTGTATGTTGTGTTTATATGGCTAAAACGAACCCTTTTGTGTTCCTTGTAGAGGTCACGTATTTATTGTCATTTCATAACCAATACCTCACACTATGAGAAACATGCTAAGAAATAACGTATTAGGAATTCATAGAAGACTTTTGTAAAGTAACCAAGTGTGTAATGAAGGGGACCTAAGAGAGAGAAGAGAGAAAGAAGAAGACTGCACATAGAAGAGAGGAAGAGAGAGAAGCCTGGCATAAGAGATAGAAGAGAGGGAGAGAACCATGAAAGCTGGAAGGAAGGTGAGGAGTTAGTTCTTGATAATCTGTGGATGCCCTAAACTGGGTCTCTTACACCTTTTATACCCCAATCAGTGTGATTATGTAACCCCTAGTCCCCATGCATCTCACTCATTACACTCCATCCCAACCCCAAGAGTTTTTGCCCTAAAAAACAAAGAGCAACCAAAGGGGCTTGCCACAATGGCTAGGGATCTTCTCTGATCAACATTACAATGAGAAAATTTGATAGATGGCGTGAGGCTATATATAGCTTATGTGCATGAATTGGACATGGGCACAAGGAAATTGGGCCACCAATTCATCTTAAGTGAGGTAATGAAGACTATGGATAACGTGTTGTCCATCACAAGCCTATAGAGGTAAATCTATCATAACTTTTGATAGGCTTCTTCAAATGGGGTGTACTGCATGTCAAAACAAAGCTTATGACAAGCACTTTAAGGCATGTATGAAGCTCCTTGCTATAATTAATGTAGGTACAAAACTATTCTAAAATAGAGTGCAATTTGCTTGCAGTCTGGGGCATATCTATCTAGTCTTTAGCCAGTTGGGTTGCTCCTAAGTGGGAAAAATCCTCCAAAATAGTGGATGGTCATCAAGAGGCCTCTTCCAAGGGTAGGCATTTCCATTTAATGAGGTATTCCTTGATGGATCAAGGTCTCAAGTTCTTATCTTGTTGCCTAATGATTGCCTTACGGATATAGTGAATGATGCCTTCTTCTTCTATGGGAGATAACTCTTCACCATAGTCCATTGAGGTGTCGATCAAGGGCTTTAGCAGACCTGGCTGACATAAAACACGTTGTGAATCTTGGTGGTGGAGGGTAGTTCTAATCGCTGAGCCAAGTTACCAAATTTCTTCAAGATTCAGTAGGGACCATGGAATCTATAGGCTAGCTTGTTTCTACTATTGCCATCCTTGAGAGTAGAGTAATGAGATTTAGGAACTTTCAATAGGATCAAATCTCCCTCTTGGAATTCCATATGCCTTCACCTCTCAGTAGCATAAAGCTTCATGTGATCTTGTGCCTCCCAAAGATTCACTTTACAACATTGAAGCAGGGCATGCATGCATTCTAACTCAAGATTGTAGGGAGGGGAACCTTATACCCGTATAGTGCCTCAAAAGGAGAAAACCCAATGCTAGAGTAGGTGGAGTTATTGTATGCAAACTCAGCCAAGTGGAGCCACATATCCCAATTGTGCTATACATCATAGAGAAAGTGCCTTAAATATGTCTCAAGCCATTTATTGACCCTCTCAGTCTCTGACCATCAGTCTACTGATGGTATGTGATAGATGGAGCAAGCTTGGTATCCAGAGATGTGACCCCATGCCAAAAGATTCTCATAAACTTAGCATTCCTATCATGCACTATGACCTAAAGTAACCCATGTAATTTAAACACATGCTCCATGAATTGAGTGGCCACTTGAGATGTGATATACTAAGTTTTAGTGGGAATAATGTGGGCAGCTTTAGTGAGCGTATCAAGTGCCACATATATATTGATCCATCCTCTCTTTTTTATAGGCATTTTGGTAATTAAATCCATAGTGATATATATCCATTTTCCTTCAGGAATGGGTAGGGGCTATAAGGGAATAGCTAGTCTAAGCATGCTATCCTTATTCTATTAACATGGAAAACAACTAGACACAAAATCCTTGACATCCCTCCATAGGCCATTATAGTGAAAGCTCTTGACAATCCTATCATATCTTTTGAAAACACCAAAGTAACCAATAGTGGGGCAAAAATGCATCTCTTCCATGACCTTCTACGTGAAGGGAGAAGTGTAGGGGTGTAGTGGGAGCTCATGCTCAACCACCAAGACCCATGGACCGCTTATTGCTTCAAGTGTTTCAAGCCGAATGCTAATAGCTACCTCTCACATAGCCTACGCGCTCTCATGCCTACCGGGTGTAGTGAGCTTACCTTCATGCTGATCGAGTTGCCTCCTCTCCCACACACTTCGGTAGCTCCATGATCCAAGTGCAAGCTTCAAGCAAGCTCGGGCAGAGCATCTTGCGAATTGAATCCTGGATGATGAAGAGACGTTCGCCCTTGTTGAGAGCGTGGCTCCTGCCCGAACATAGAGTTTGTCCAAGAAGGAGGAGGTAATCGATGATTATGCTTTGGCCATGCTCAGTTGCAATATGTGCTTTCTGCAGAGGTGTCCTTGGGTTCTCATCCAGTGGCACTTCCATCATGGCTTTTGTTTCTTGGTATTCCTGTCACTTCCTCCATAATAATTCTTTGTGGGGTTGGTGGTCTTGTGGTGACTTGGATATTAAATGCTTCTAGGCATTGACTTGTGTCATTCTGCATTCACTTGGAAAGGCGTGAGAGTACATGCAAGTCACATGCTTCAACCATAATGAAAATGTCTAGCTAAACAAGACATCGCCAACCTGAATCCCGTAGTTTTGACTTGATGCGTATTACCTACACTTGGTCATCATTGCTCATGGGGTGTGTTGGCCTTTGCTTCTTTTGGTATTATTTACACAGTCACAAAACACGTTGTTTATTTATGTACATGTTCATGAAACCATGTCACTCGGTGAGGATAAAAACCAATTGTAGAACTCAGGATTGTACTCAAGTGTGGCACACATATCTAGCTTCTGTGGTAGCTTACTTAGCAATAATAAATATTTGGAAACATCGAGTAGCATGGTGCCTTGTCCGAGTCTACTAGAAACATGTAGCTCCTCCTCAGTGAGAACTTTATCAATCAAAGGGCTCTCTAGGCTAGTGTCTCTTTGGGACTGCCATTTGACCAGTCGCTCCTCTGAGACTGTCATGATTTGGGCTCCAAGTTCGGCCATTGTAGCGCGGTTTTCAAACCAACATTTTTCAAATTGGCTTCTACCCTCTGATTGTCGCTTTAGTTGCTCTATCTCTAAGAGATTTGGCTGGTAGAGCATTTCATCACGGTTAAGCATAGTTCATTAGCCTCCGCGTTAGAGATGAATCGCATGCGTTCATGTAAGAGCTTGTCATAATGTCTATTGTCAAGTGTTTTTCTGAAAACTGAAAACCCCTAGTCAAATTGTAGTTAGGTTTGATTTTTGCTAGCTTAGTTGTTTGTGTGACAGTTTGTTTTGTTGTTTCGTAGTTGGATTTTTTGTGTTTGTCTAGCTTAGGATTTGTTTCTATCATTTTGTTTGATTTGTTGAGTGTGAAAATTGATAGCCTTGGTCGAGCTTGGTATTTTTTTGGATAGGATGAAGCTTGTGTTTGTCAATAGCTACAGAACATTGAGGAGCAATGTATGTTTTTTTGTCGAGACTCTTGCATGTCACAGGGGATAAAGAATTCACGAGCATTTCACGTTGCACTTATTGATGCACTACACTCGGGGGTCGTCTCCTATTCCTATCAAATACTTCCATGCCATGGGTTGGGATTATGCACATTTTGCACCATCGTTGAGCACTAGCACGGCATGAGGTCTGCTGCAACTATATGCAGTAAATCTTAGATGCACGCGCACATGAGAGAGCACCTGTCATTGAGTACGCACGTTTCTTGCACGCACCATTTGGGATGTTTATCACAAAGTTAGGAACCTCTGGTTGAGAGGGTAAGGTGGTTGGGAGAGTTCGAGGGTCATAAAGGACGCCATCAATTGTGAGAAGTGTTGTTCATATTTGGTCAACATCTTGAGGACCACCATTTTCTAGAGTGATGTGAGATTATGGGCGGGTGGAGAGGAGTATATCATATCTTTTTATGATAGTTGAGAGGTGAGGATAAGGAATTTTAAATTAATAAGGAATTTTGTTTACATTTTGCATGACGCACGATCACATCTAGATAGGCTAGGCACGATTCTTCAATGCATACATTATTTTTGTGTGTAGCATTGATTGATTGGTTGCATATCGTGGATCCAACATTGCATATTTTTCTAAATCATGAATGATTGAGCACGGAGTTTATTTCAAAAAACCATATTCCTCCTAGGGTACATTGCATAAAAAACAGGTTCATATGGAGAGAATGCTTATTTTGAAGACTCGAGGATCAAAGGAAAAGATCATACGTCTTACATCGTCAGCGAGTATTTCTTGAAGGAAAAGAAGACACGTGTGGTGAAAGTGTGTGCAATTACAAGAACAATAGGCCAAGGAAGGGAATAAGTCGTCCAAGTTAAAATATGGAGAAAAAATGATGCGATTTACGAAAATCAATATTTTTGCTCAGTTCTGATGGATTTTCGTAATTTTGCCCACGTGGGCTTGTCAATTAGATGTGTTCCAATCGTTTTAAGTACCCGAATCTCTATATTCGAAGTTCAAATGACAAAGTTATGATCCAAACAAATTGCAAACAAGCATACAGTAAAAAAAAAACGAAAATAGTGAAAAGCAATAGAAAAGCAAAAGCCAAAAGTTGAAAGCAAAAAGCCTAATGTATATAAGTGTGGATAGAAAACTATATAAGGAGAGGACATTGAAGAGTTAAGGGCCTTCCCCCTCTTGTACAATTGTATTATGTGAGAGAGGAGAGTGGAGGGTCACATGCTAGAGTGAGCTCTTGTCATGCCAATTTGAAAGTTGGAGCTTTTGGATGTCGAAGTGCTGAGTGTCAGCTCAAGGTTATTAAGGTATGAGAATATATTTCTCTTGGGTTGTTTTTGGATTATTGGTATTTCCGTTGTCTGGTTGTGTGATGCTCTACCCTCATACGGGTTTTAAATTTTTTGTGAGCTATAAGAGGCATTGTTTTTAGTCTTGTTTTGTGGTGTTTTATAGAATATTTGAATTTTTCAAGTTGTGTTGTGCATCCAACAAAGTCAATTACCCTAACCGGCACTACTTAACATCTCGTTATTGGGTTGTGAGTGAGGCTTGCTCTCGATCACCGCTCGCGTAACATCGTCAAGATATTCTTGCTCTTCCTACGATAGCAGATAAGGCAAATATTCCTCAAGCTGCTCCCTAGGGAATGTGCCCATGTCTGCATGAACATAGACACATGCGAATAATTTCAGTTTAGTGTCCCACTCGATCAAGCACTCTGCCACATCTCTATGTTCTATGAGGGCTTGCTCGGTTGCTATCTCATGCAAAGTTCTAAGGGTTTCCTTAGGCTTTAGCATGGCTGGGGGCTCAGGCCTAGATGAGCAAGATTGATCAATGCCAGGATTGCTTATGCCTTCGAGGTTTTCATGTTTCTCCTGAGGCTTTATGGTAGTTGTGTCATGGTTCTCCTCGGATGTGACCGGTGTGGTCTTAGCATCCTGTTGTGACAGTGTTGTATCCACTCTTAATTGATCAATGCGAGTTTCTCTATCGATGGATTGAGTGTCGCAAGCAATAGTTGACGGTAATTGTTGCTTTGATTTATCAGAACACATGGATGTATTTGAGATTTCGCTGCTGTTAGGAGAGATGACAATGTGTTTATCTATGGATGAACCAGACGCTTTGTTCATCATCTCTTTAGTACTCTTGGTCCCAATCTTCTTGTCTCTGTAGTAGCTTGCAACTATCGTTGTTTTCGTTGTTTTCTTCTCTTTCTCTTGGGCACTAGAGGTGTATCCTTTAAGGACTCAGGATCTTGAACTAGGTCAGTAGTTGATGTGCTTGGTTGGGCCTTAGCATTCTCTTTCTGTGGCATGTCGTTATGGGATTTTGCTACGGCCTCACTAGGTTGAACATCCTTGCTAGGTTGCGAGGGTTTAACTACCTCTCTTTTTGGAGAGTCTAGCTATCCAGCTAATTCTCCTCTGTTCAGCCCCGCATTTGATTGCATTGATAGTTGCTCCTGGTTATGTATTTGCTCTAGATTTTTGTCCTTATATATTAGAACCTGTCTCCATTACTTCTTGTCAAGGTGAGTGTTGTGTTTAGAGCTGTTGTTCTCTTGCTCTGGAGGTTTGGGTGACTCTAGTGTAGAACCATGAGACGGTTTAGGGTTTTTGTCATGTAGGCTTGGAAGAAACCAATTGAAGAAGTCAGGGTTGTATTGATGGGAAGCATAGAGATCTAGGATTGCAGGGTCTTGAGTGAGGCAGAAGACATATGCGCTGACATCAAGTACCATGCTCCCTACTCCTAGCCTGCTAGCCACGTGTAGATCTTCTTCTAGAAGCACTTTATCATATAAGGGATGTTTTTGGACAGTGGTAGAAAGCTGGACATCATGGGTAGTTGCCAACACTCTCAATGAGGTCGGGGCAACGTACGTGGAATCATGTATTGATGTCCAAAGGGCTTTCCTTTGCTCAGCAAGTGTCATTAGTCGGTGGCCAATTTTGGCTACCAAACTTTGGTTGGAGTACCAATTTTGTGCAAAGGTACCTTGTCCTTTCCCTTTTTGTTTGATTGCTTCAAGCTTTTCCTTGTTTGTCTCACATAAAGCTGTATAAAATGAGGGCATCAATCGCAATTCTCTAGCTGTGGCTTTTGGGATGTCCTTCATGACTTCTTCAACAATAGTTGCATAGCAGAAACAAACATGTTACTGCTCATACCAAGTCAGTGGTTCAGCTATGAGCTTTGTGTGCTCTGGTGTTGGCCTTCCGATGTCCACATGGACGTATGCACGTGTGATGGCTGTCAGCTTGTGATCAAGCTTCACCATGCACTTCATCTCTGGTTCATTGGTCAGATGCGCCATTTCTTTGGCCAAGTCTTCAAGAGATTTATCCTCAAGCCTAGGCTTTAGGTGCTTTGGAAGGATTTGAGGTGTCAAGGATGTTTGTTGTGACATCTCTTCCAAAGGTGAATTGCTAAGGACATGTTCCACAATGGGTTTTGTCACAGTCAAAGGTTGTGACTGCTGTGGTCCCTGATTGGAAGTAGTGGTGGCTAGTTCAGTGGACTGGCTACCATTGGTAGACTGCGGTGTTAAGTCCTTAGGCAGATCAGAAGTGGTCGTGTCTTTTGTTGCCCTTTGCACATTCACTTGTGCAGGTTGAGAAGCGGCACGAGGTTGCTACTGCTGTGCTTCCCGTGTCCATTTAGGTGAGGAGGATGTAGGAGATTTGGGACTCCTACATGGGCTTGGCACTGACTGGAGAATTTGCTCGTGATTGTTAGACGATTCTGTCATTAGTTTTGTTGAGCAATCAGCCTTATCATGAGCAATGTTGTGCCTGTGGTGCTCATTATCCTCTTGGGAAGTCAAAGGCTCCTTGGGCACTAGTGGACCTTGTGCACGCTCGACAGTTACCTCTGATATCTGCTTGCTAAGCACGCTAGGCTAAGGATCTAATTTTTGATAGATCATGTTTGGTTTCTTGATTTCAATCGTTAGGTGCTCAATCACTCCAATATTTTTGGTTCAAGACTTGGATTTTCGTTTAGGTTTCCTCCTACGCCTCTTTGATTTTGACATAATTTGGGCTTCTGATAGAGGTGGTTTAGCAGGGGGTTTTGGTACCCAAATCCATCGGTTGCTTGCATAATACCCCTGAGCACGAAGCAACGCCTTGGAGATCCATTGTGGCATTGTGCTAGCTCTCCATCGATGCCTTCGTCTATAAGGCTTGGGCTTATTTCGTGGTCTTCTACAATATTTGTAAGTCCAAATCCTATCCTTGGCCTTGTCTCCTAACCTTTTTGTTTCAAGTATGGCCTCACTCACTGGTTCTCTCCGTTCAACCTGTGCTTGTATCAATTCTTTCAACAACTCCTTGCTCTCATTACTAGGCTTGCTTGGTATGTCAGATTGCTCCTTGCCCTTCCCTCGAGGTTTCGTGAGGTTACCCTTGCTAAAAGTCATGATTATCCTCACACCTGGTAGTGTTAGGTGTATCCTCTGTGCCATATAGTCGGCTTCACACTTTGTTGCCTTTTTGAAGGGCCTTCCTAGGAGGATCTCCTTTGCACAATTCTAGCTATTTGGAGGAACATAGAACATGATTGGCAAGCTTTCTGTTTCAATAGTTACAAAGATTCTGCACTTCCCTAGAAGTGCTTGTGGGTGTTCCCCATAAGGATTAAGAGTTGCACTAGTTGGTTTGAGCTCTGATTGACCTAGTAGAGTCCATGCTTCGTAAGTCAAGATATTGAAATCTGCTCCTTCATCAATGAGAGCATCAACACTATGCTCTCTTTTTGCAATGAGTTTAACCCTAAGATAAGCAGGTGGCACTATGTCTTCATCTTCCAGGTCTTGGTTTACAGCTTCAAGCCTTCTGATACATGCCTTTGAGTCCCTAACTGCACAGTCATACGTGGATTCTCTACTGAGGTCTTGGATCATCTGTGCAGTGCTGCTCAAGGTACATCTATCGTCAGGACTGTCATGTCTAGTCATCCTCGCATTGATAGCTTGATGATGTTGCATTCTGCTTCGACTAGACGCAGTTTGAACACAATGTACATGTGTTATTGTGGTGTGGCCTTTTTGCCCTTGATATCTAGATTGGCCCGTTGAGGTTCTAGGGTCTTTGTTTGTCTTTGTTTGGGTATGGGCTTCTATTTGCTACTTTGCAATTGAAGATCTATGCTTGTGTAGAGCCATTACTACACTAGGGCCTAATCCAGAGGACCTGTTGCGGCACGCGTTTTCTCTCCAGCCTACCGGGGGAGGTGTAGAGGGGGCAGAGCCCCCTCTTCGGGGCCCCAGGGGGAGGGGAGATAGTCCCCCCCGGCCCGAAGGGCCGTTACGGTAAATACCATGCATGATTTGGAGGACCTCTGGTAGCTAATTTTTGAACTATTTGCTATGGATTTTAGCCTAGTGATAGATCTATGATGTGCCTTTGGCTCTATATGATTTATGGAGTCTATTTTGTGGTGGCAACTCAGTTTCTGGCCAAAATGAAATTCTGGAAAAATTGCAGTTTTTGGGCCGAGTCCCAAATTCGGTCGGCTGAGGGCCGAGGCGGCCGGGCTGAGGGCCGAATGGGTGTGGACCGAGGGCCGAGTGGGCCGAATGGGCCGAGTGGATCGCTTGGACGGGCTGAGTTGATGTTAGGGCTGAGTTGTCCGAGCCGAGGGTTGAATGTGAATGGGTTGAGTCAGCCAGCCGGGCCGAATGAGTTTTTGGGCCGAGTCAACTGGGCCGAGTGCCGATTGTGGGGTTCGGCCTAGAATGGCCATCACTCGGACAGGTCGAACGCGGCACAGTTTTGGAAGATTTGATGAATAATGCTTCGTTTTTTATGATTTTGGTCTTGAGGGGTCACACAAACTTCCAGAATGCAAGAATAGACATGAATGAAGGATTCTATACCCCTGGAATAGCAAATAACCTCCAGAGTACAAATCGGCAAGCAAATCAAACCCTCTTTCCCTGTTTTGATAGTAGAAACCCTAATGCTTATTTTCTTTGTTTTTGTTTGTTTTCTCCTACTCTAATGCATCCAAATCACAAAGTAAATACCTACACTACTCCATCTCACAATATAAACCTCAAAAAAGCAAAAAACCTAATTGCCAAGGAGATTGAATACCATCTTCAACCCCCTCACTTCCTACCTATCTCAAGCACCAGTTCGAGGAAAACCCTACTTCAATGCTCGAGGGCAAGCACTCAAGGCTTGAATCCGTTGGTCCCGGCAATGGAACCAAAATGTAGTGGGAGCTCACGCTCAACCACCAAGACCCATGGACTGCTTATTGCTTCAAGTGTTTCAAGCCGAATGCTAATGGCTACCTCTCACATAGCCTACGCGCTCTCATGCCTACCGGGTGTAGTGAGCTTACCTTCATGCCGATCGAGTTGCCTCCTCTCCCACAAAATCCGGTAGCTCCACGATCCAAGTGCAAGCTTCAAGCAAGCTCGATCCTCCCGCTCCAAGCTCCAAGCTCCATCGCCGCGAGCAAGATAAGAGAAGAGAAGAGAAGAGAAGAAGAGAGGAGAAGATGTAGAGCTTCTCCACCCTACGGTCCCTCACCCTCACACACTCACTCCCTCACACTCTCACACTCCCTCTCTCAAGCACAAGCTCAAGCAAGCAAGAAGAAGAAGAAGAAGAAGAAGAAGAAGAGAGCTACTTTTGGCCACACACAAGAATGAGCTTCTCATTCCACTTTTTGGCTTTTATACATGCCCTACTCCTCCTTGGGCTGTCATCCCCTTTTTTCATGACCGGCCATTGGCCTAGGTCCTCTTTTCCTATTTCCTTCCTATCCTTCTTGCTTCTTCTCCACTGCTCGTCTATCTTTACAATTTGCACAGGAGAGAGCCTAGCACTCTTTTACAAGATTTCAGGGTGCGCCTTTGTATTTTAAAATGCACCTTTCCCCTTTTGCATTTGCCTTGGACTTTTAAGGTTGCCCTTGCGCTTTTGGTCTTTTCTCCTCTTCTTTCTTCAGTCGGGCTACCTTTTTTCCGCCTTTTCCCTGTGTCTTTTTAATTTCCTTTTTCTTTCTTCATATTGGGGTTAATAAGGGGATGACAATCTTGCTATGGAACCATATGAGTCTATTCTTGAGCAAATAATTGTGAGTTCTTTTCCATTACTGCATATTGTAGTTTTTGAAATATATAGCTAAATTCCTCACTCAGCAAGTAGGCCTCTTGGAGCTCCTGAATCCAATCTCTATGCAACTCTGATATGGATGACACTTTGCATGTCCACATTTGTGACAACAGTAAATCAATCCACTACATTGTATTTGCCCCTAGTATGAGAGATATCAAAATCATAGTTTTGTAAAGTTGCCACCCATATCCTCTGCTTAGGAGTTGAAATAGACCGAGTCAAGAAGAACTAGAGGACTCAATGGTCACTCTTCACTCTAAATTGGCTGCCATAGAGGTAATGGTGCCATTTCTTAACACCATGAAGGATGGCCAACATCTATTGGCAATAAAAATTCATCTCCATGTCCTTTTCATCAAGCTTACAATTCTCAAAAGCAATCACACCATGTTCTTGTATCAAGACATCACCTATACCTCTACCACTAGTATCACATTGAATGGTGAACTCTTTTAAAAAGTCATGGTATATGAGGATGGGGGTTGAAGAAAGAATTTCCTTAATTTAGTTAAAGCTACAAACAACAATAGCATCCCCAAAAAAGGACTTCTTTAACTGATCTGTGAAGGCTACTGCAACTGTGGCATAATGTTTGATGAATCGTTTATAAAAGGAGGATAGACCAAGGAAACCATGTAAGAAAGTGGTACTATATGGTGTGGGCTAGTCTTTTCCATATTGCATCTTTTTGGGGTCAGCTATATGCCATTTTCACTAACAATGTACCCCAACTACTCCACTAATGACTGCATGAAGATACGCTTACTTCCCCTAGCAAATAGCCTATGCCCTGTGCTAAGTTCTTTTCTCGTAATTTGTTGTAAATAAAAATTTCATCTAAAAATATGAGCATAAGCTTGAAAAGGAAGGGATGTAGGATTTTATTCATGAGGCTTTAGAATGTGCCAAGGGCATTAGTTAACCCAAAGGGCATCACTAGGAAATGGTAGGGCCTATGATCAATCCCAAATGCCATTTTGGCTTCATCATCCTAGAGAATACATATTTGATGATAGCCAGAGCATTAAAAAATCTTAATGAAATATCATGCTCCTATCAACTCATCCAACAAGTCATCAATCCTGGAGATACAATATTGGTTATTGAGACTGTGATCTTATTCAAGTCCCTATAGTCAATGCACATGCATAAAGAGCCATATTTCTTCTTGACTAGCAAGATCTGAGGATGCATAAGGTGAGGAACTTGGCTCAATAAACCCCATTTCAAGTAACTCCTTGACTTGCTTTGCAGCTTCTACGCATTCACACTTGGAGAGTCTATAAGGTGGCTTATTCACTTGCTTAGAATGGGGCTCTAGATCAATTGGGTGATCCACTTATCTCTTAGGGAGAAGGGCTGTAGGCATCTAAAATAAATATTCATACTCTTCTAATAAGGCTTTCAATGCTAAATTCTTAGTCACTTTTGAGGGGGCAATATATCGGCTCCAATGGTGGAGGCCGTTGGGACTTGTAATAAGACTCATTTTCCTTCTCTTGTACCAAAGTGGTGGCTAACTAGGCTACAAGAGTGGTGAGATGCCCCAATTTCTATTGATTCCTACATTTTGAGAGGGCCATTTTCTTAATCACTAGGCCAATTTTAGAGAGTATATGATGATGATTGACAACCATGTCATTGTGCCTCTCCATATGACAAAGCTCATGTTGACATAGAGTGTGATTGAGCATACTATAAGGGTCCATATCACACACCTCCTCTTACATGTCACCATTATAATCTTGCATAGAGCTAGGTTCATCATTAATTTATGCCCTAGAGTCTCTAATATCCATCTAGACCTCATCTCGGGCCTTGCCTTTGCCTTTATGCCTTGCCATCTTAGTGCAATCCATAATATCCACTGTTAGTAAAATGGGCCGAACTTTTGGTAGATAACTTTGATTGGGGAGATTTTTTATTCAAATCTAAGGAAAAGACACCATCTTCAAGATGAGATATAATGTTTATGAAAAAAAAATTAGATGATTCTATAATTGAATCAGTGACTTATCCTAGAGCGGTTTGCACCTTGTCATGGTGACCTCTATACACAAAAAGGGTGATATATCCTAGGCCATAACTTTAATCGTGGAGATTTCTAAATTCAAAATGAAGGGATAATGCCATATTCAAAGTGATTTATAAGGTTTCCTCCCATATCTACTACATAATTTACTATAGTAAACTTTTTGTGACTATGTCCTCGAGATTCTTGCAACTAGAACACTACCTATCTTGGCCCAATTTTTCACTATTTGAGTGGCTCAAGGGCTAGCAAACCTAAGAATCATGGTGTCTAGTATACGTTACATACTGAGTATGATCCCAAGTACATCCAAGTATCGATTTACTCTGCGAACACTAGATATGAAGGTCTCGGTGCCATATATCTCTCATTGACTGCATACATGTCAAGTGCTATATATAAACATCTTTGTCAATAGATGTGCCTCATATTTGGGTATTTGTCATCACGAATGAAGTAATCATAGAGTATATTTTCATCTACATACAAGTATTGATCTTTGGATCATCGAGAGGCAGACAAAGTTTTTCCCAAGGTGGTAGGTGATGCACCCCTTTAGAGTCTTTAAGTAGTAAGGGAGGGCCATCTCTCTTTTGGCTTACCACCTTGCTTGGCATTGGTCTTTTTCCTTGACTAGAGTATACATGGCATACATTTTTAATCAATCAACCAACATGAAATGCATGTAGGAAAAGAATCATTGGGTCTTTTCATGAAATTCAAGGAATGAACAATGATTTGGGTGTAGGAAAGTGGCTTACCTTATTAGTCCAGTGACTCACTAGATGCCAACTTACCCTTTTACAGTGGCTCAATAATTTCTTTTGAATCAATTCAGTAGATACACCACAAAGGGATATTACGGGTAATCATCAACCAAACGATCCAATTTCTCATGGTTACTTTCATTCCTCGTGCAGTAGTAAAGGCACTTAAGCTATTGATTTCAGAGGTGGACAACATGCACTCAATGAAAGACTTCAAGTACAAGGCAACATACAACCCTTAAATCTCTCAAAAAAGTATATTTAGCTCAAAAAATGGATTAAAATGAGAGGTTAGGATTTAAGCAGCATACTTCTTCAGTGCTTAGAGTAGATGGGATAAATCTTAACCGATCAAGAGGCCCAAATCCTCCATCAATTCAGCCTGAGGAAGCAAGATGCCTTCAATGAGTCATAATCCTCAATTATTTGAGGCACGCACTAATGGTTGAGGCTCCCATGAGCTTGGTCCAGCTTCTTCTTCAAGAATGGAAATCTCTAGGTGAAACTTTCAAGGCCACCCATGAAGAATATTTGCATTTGGAGCTCCATGTCTTCAAACGCATCCAACTTGGCCAAGAAAGAAGTTCCTGGGGGCTGAGATTGTAGAGGTTTTAAAGGAGTTGAGATCTTGGTTCATCAATCCATACAACATGAAATGCGCCACAAAATGTGGGGCCTTCCTGGAGGGTACCATACGAGAAAAACCAACCAATATGCTACTCAATCAAGCGCTCATTGCTAGGGAAGCCATTGATTGTTCCATTTGAAGTCCTTGAAGAGAAGGATTAGAGATCTTGAAAGTTCTTGGTCATGACAACAATGGTAGCTCTAAAAAAAAAGCTTGGGGGAAACATGAAGACTCGCTTTGAAAAGGCACATGTAGTTGAGCTTATAGGTACTAGTAGAAATGGATATACTTTTCTCGTATATGGTTCAATGTTCGTTGCATTGGTCCAATGTTTCTTGGCACCAAGCACAAATCGAGACCTTGATTGGTGGAACTATATGTGTATGATATAGAGCATGAACTAGAAAATTGATTGCAAGTGATGTATGGCTTCATACCTGAACGATTCATGCAGATGTAGGTCTATGTGTACCATCTTCAAGTGTACAATGACTCAAATGCATGCCTTCTGAGAGGAGAAATGATGTTGCAACAATTCATGGCGGATGTGTACTGTAGCATCGAGCAATGCAACCTTGCATGGTGTCATCAAAATTAACAAACTTTGTATGCAAAAATTTATCAAGGTTTGGCAAACATGGTGTATGGTGCAAACAATGTTGATATTCGTGTCATGGGAGTAAATGTTGGTAAGAGAATTGTTCTTGCTTCCTCTTTCACTGGTGGTTTGAGGTTCATGCATCAATTGTATGAGAACACTACAGGAATTATGTGTGATAAGGGAAATCCCAAAATTTTTATAATTTTTACATGCAATCCAAATTGGCTAGAGAGATTCAACAAACAATGTTGCATGGGAAATCGGCACATGACGACCCTAACTTTATTACTCATGTCTTCCATGAAAAATATGTGGATTTGATGGATACACTTATTAAGAAAAAGCTTGAAAGTGTAGCTAGATGTATTAGTGTCATACATTTTCAAAAGAGTGGGTTGAGTCACTTTGATGCTTTGTTCATTTTTGAAGAGTTGTTTAAGTCTTCAACAACAAAGCATTATGATAAAATCATTTACTTAAACCTACATATTGATATGCATTATCAGTTTATAAGAGAGAAGATACTTGTAGATGAGATCAACTTAGGGTATGCCATTACACATGATCAAATAATTGATATTATTACAAAGTCATTGGGTGTAAAGAAGCTTCAAAGATTTCAAAGCTTGCCTAGAGTTGCAAACTTGTGGGGCAATGTTGAGATGACAACCTCAATATGTGTGAACATTTATGATGGACCACCTAGTTAGATGGGTATGCACTCTACACTTAGCATGTCAATGATCATTATGATGCTCCTAACTCATTGTATTTGGCTAATTGCACCTACCTATAGCTACGATAGTTATAGTGTCATTTGATTAGTATAGTCAAGTGTGCATTGTTTGACTTAGTAGACCACTTATCTTTATATTATCTCTTATCTATACTCTGTGTACATTGTATTGCTTAAGAAAGAAGAAAGAAAAATCAACAAGAAAATGTTTTGGTCTCCATCTCTCTTCTCGTATTCTTGAATGAGCTTCTCTCCTTCCATGTATTGCATATGTTTGATGTAAAAGCTCAAGTAAGTCACCCACCACACAATTCATGACACCTTTTTGTTCCTACTGTTATTATCGTCACATTATCTCAATCATGGTCTAATGTTAGATATGGCTAATGGTAATCTTGAACTCATGCAAGTATAGATTACAGTCATCTCAATAATCATGCAACAATAAAAGGTCTTATGCATTAATCATTTTGAACACTTTTAATATATACTCTTTGAATATTAGTGTTTGTAAATGTAATTGATAAATTTTTGTTTTTCTTTGCTTGGCCCACATCTTAATCAATGTAATGCAAATTAACAGAAATATGAGGATTATTTTTTCTAGCTAAGGTATTTTCAAAGTTTATGATAAATGACATATTTAAATTTTGAATAATTCTTAGGCTTATAACTATTAATGATCGTTCATATTCATTCTTATTGGTTAGATTAGCATAATCCAATTTAAGATAAATGTTATTTAGAATGTAAGAAAGGAGTTAGTATTTTAGAGACTAGAATTTGTAAGCTTGGAGGGTTATAGTAAACAAGATTTATTCTTGCTTGTAGAGAGTTTATACTTATTGGGTACTTCAATTTTCTACATTCATTATGTGCAATGATGATGGCTAGATATATTATTATGATAGAGTGGTTATACATAGGTGTACATGCAAATCTACTTCCCTATCCTATTCAACTCACTTAAGAAAGATATTCACACCCTCTACTTTGACCCATGCTATAGATAGTGATGTAATGATATTGTTGAAATGGGTATACATGAGCTTAACATCATGAGTGTAGGAGTGTCTCCTTGTGAAGGAACTTATGATATCAATACTTCCTTTTGTCTTCCATCTACTTTAAATTTAATTCCTTGGGGGCTTATCATCATATGTGTAGGTGAGTTTTTTGTATTTTATAGAGTGCAGATATTTTATGCATCTATGTATCTTGTGTATACAAATGAGAAAACAATTGGAAGTCACATCGATTGTATACATGTGTTTATGGCAGTGTAATCCAAGACATATACATGTGAGATTGATATCAATCTAATTTCTTTAACATTGGCTTGAGCTTGTGCATGGATTTTTCACCAATGAAGTGGTACGTGATAACTTCACTCTTCACTTGTAACAAAATATTGATGGCTAATATCAAATATGGAAAGGGAAGCATTTTTTAATAATGTGGTCTATCGTATTGAATAAAAGTAAAAAAGATTTACAACATCCTTAGATGCTATGTGGCCCTAGGCCAAATTGTTTACCTTCCTAGCAAAAGGTTTATACATCTAATGCCTGGATTTAACTAGTTCCAAAATAGTTAAGCATTCAACCTTAAGCAAAAATACTGGACTTAGTAGACTTCTTCCCATTGGGGTATCTAAAGACCACATCATTTCTAATAAACTAAATGATATTAAATTTTTTTGCACTAATTAAACTAACCGGTTTCTAACATGCCATCCAAAGTTCCTTAGTCACCAAATAAAGAAATAGTCAGTCCAAATTTATTCTTTGGATGTTTGCTTAAGCCATAGCCCAAATTACTTCCACAATGGGGCTATGTGGAGGCAATCCCAAAATATGTGCTTCTCTATTTCTTCAACACACTTCCAAAAAGGGTAGAGGGGGGTAATCTAAAAATTTCTTTACAATGTAGCCCTCAGAGGGAGCTTCCTTACGGTCAACCTCCAACTAAAGAAATTTCGTGTAGACTTCCACAAATGCATAAGTCTTTCCTTCCAAGTTCTAAATTTGGCCATTGGAAAGTATTTTTTCCACTCAACCCCAATATTCATGAGTATTATGGAGGATCATTCCTTGAAATCTTTGTTGCTCTTGCAATGCCAACAAGCCTTACCACCTAGGCTCTCAAGACACTTCAAACTAGTATAGAATTAAGGGCCACCAAAGTCAACCAGTCTCATCACACCAATGTACTATCACTCCTTCCAACCACATGCATTGATCCTCTCATAGATTGAAGAATTCCTCAATCCAATCCAATGAATGCCAACCTTAGTTGGAGTCATTCCATAAGGCCTTTCATCATTTCAAGCTACAAATATTTAGCTCTCTAGCAATCTTAGCATTCTTCTCAATGGGGATAGTAGGGGGTTCATACACATGTGATTTGGTCCAAGGATTTCTACTTAGCAAGGGATACTGAAGCTTTCACAAGCTTGACTATTGAACTTGATGGAACACCTATTGTTTCAATTGCTTTGAGCAACACAACTATGGCTACCTCCCACATAGCCATTGCATGATCTAGAAAACACCATAGCAAACTCACTGATTTACCTTCCTATTTTACTCAATTTTCAAGGATTCATCAATGGCTCCATGATTGAAGTGATGCATCTCAAGAAAGTTCTAATTCCATAGCTCTGATAACCATGATTGCTATGCAAGGGAGAAGAAGAAAAAGAAAAAGAAGAGAAGCAAGAGCTTCACTCAGGCTAATCTATCACTTTCCTCCACACACACACACACTCTCTCTTCCTCTCAAAAGATGAGTATAAGAAGGAAGAAGAGAGCCACATAATATTGCACACCATAAGAATGAGCTTTTTCTTTGATTTATTAGCTTTTATACATGGCTTTTATTTTTTGAGTACCCTCCAATCATTTTGGCCTAGAGCAATCATCTATCATTTTTTGTACACACTTTTGTTCTACAAATTCTTTGAGTTTTTTCAAGAAAAATTATTATACTCATGCCTCACTCAAAATCATGCTACAATTTGTATCGAAGTGATTCTAGCTCTTTCACAAAATAAATTACAATCTAATTTTCTACCAAGAAGTATGAGTGCTTGAGTGACATTGTTGTGCATGCTTTCCTTGTTTCTAAAATTTTGAATTTCTTCTTGTGCACGCCACCTTCATCTTTCCCTTCTTCTTAGAAAGGGTCAACATTACCCCCCTCCTAGACATGTGCGATTCCCATGGCACTCTATAATCTGGTGGGTAGCATTGTGTGGCCAACATTGGTGGATCATAAAGAGGGCTAGTGGTGGCGATGATGCAATTTTGAATCAATACTAGTGTGGGGGAATTAACTTGTTGATTAGGTCTTCAAGAGTTATCTTGCAATCAAAGAAAAGAAGGAATAGAGGAGAATGATTAGGGAAACCAATGTTGTTGGATTGGTCCAACTAGTAACCTTGCAGTAGAAAATGATATAAACTCTCTAAGGGTTTGTGCCTAGCATGCAACTAGGAGATGGCAAGCAATCTTTGAGTGTTGTTCCACACTTGAGGACCTAGGTGCACTGCAAATCCCAAGGTGGAAGGCTTGCCAATTGCCTCGAGATGTCCTGCCCTTGATGTGCCCTAAGCCCGAATTGGGATAAAGCTAGGAATTGAGAATGAAATGAGTCAATAAAGGCCACAAGACATGCCTAACTTGAGGGCCCCTAGGTCATGTGATAACATGTGCATCTATTCTATTATTCTTTTTTCTTTCTTTACTTTTATTTTTCTCTTTCTTTCTCTTTTTTTTTTCATTTTTGGTTGGTATTCCTCTTTTTCTTTCCCTTGCATTGGATGAGGAAGTGGTCTCAATGATCTCTAGACGCACAACCTACTCATCTTGTAAGTTTTTAGCATTGCTCTTGCAATCAGGGGTATAGTCTACAAGAAAGGGTGGTTACAACTTATGAACCAATTGGCAATCATATCTTCTAGTAGATCAAAGCAATATGTTGGTAGCATTGTGTCCTAGGGGAGAAATCTCAATGTTGCATATCTATTAATGCGTGCATTTATATAGAGAAAGAGTGGATCTAAGCCTTCTTCTTCTACTAACTTCTTTTGATTGGGATGGTAATCAACCATATACCTTTTGGGATAAGGCATGTAATTAGGATCCCCTCTTTCAAAAGATAGAGCATTGTAGAATGCAGCCCAAGCTTCCATGTTATCATCTAGTATGTTTTTTCTCCATCCTCGTTGAGATTCATAGCCCCTCACTATCCTTGGTACTTTAAACACCATGTCCTGCCAGTAGTCTACTAGTTCCCACTACCATAATCCAAGGACTTGAGTTCTATGAATGCTGGAGTTATCTCTTCCCCAATAGTGTGTGGTAGGATATTTATAAGCCATGGGGTTCCTCCTCAATCCTTGCAATGAATTTTGGTTCTTGTGGCATCATCTATTTAGATTCCTATGGATCCCTGGCTATTTCAATTGTAAGAGGTGATGGAGGTGGTTCTTCTTACTAGAGTAGGCTCTGTTGGGGTAAAAGGCCCTTAGGCCTGCCCGTGTACAGTGACCGGCCATATTCTTTATTCATATATATATGAAAGTGCAATAAGGCTGTCATAACATTGTTGACAGCACCTACATTGTGTGTGCTCTTCTCTCCCACATCTACTACATCCCTTTCAATTGGTATCAGAGTAGGTCCTTTGCGAGCGCTTCTCGGCCTTCCCCGGCATCTACACGAGGTATGAGAGCTTACTTCTCACTCAGTTCTCAGCCATTCTTTGACATGAATACCAGGGTTTCATGAAGAGGCACCCATAGCTTCCATCATTGAAGCTTGTTCTCTTCACCTCTTGCTTGGACTTGTCCTAGGCTTATGTAGGCCTATTGTAGGCCTTCATTGGGCTCTTGCTTATCCCCTACCCACCTTGATTTGGCCCCTCAAGTACAATAGCATGCTCACGTTTTATTTGCGCATGTTTGCAAAAATGGCTCAAAAATCACTCTTTTTGTCATATCTTGGGCGTTTGGAACCCGATTCAGGCAAGATAAGAGTCTAATTTGGGGTTTTGGTATGCTCTGGATGCGATCGCAATGTCAGATTTGCCAAATTCTGATGACTAAATATTCTGCAACAGATTTCAGGTCTGAGACAGCATGTACTTATTTGCCTATGGCTTATGTGATGCTTCTACTGATGTCATTTGATACCGGATCACTTGTGGATGTTATGCCTCTTATGTAAGACGTATTTGGAGCTGATTTAGCTCAGCCATTGACTATTTTGAGCAGTTCCAGATTTGTCCAAAACAGGGCAGCCATCTGTTACTTCAATTTTATGCTTACAGGTCTTGGCATTTGATGCCCAATTATGCACGGTTGGTGCCTATACATACGTGAATGTATGCCTATGGTTTGCCTATGGATTTGAGCTTAGATTGAGCACTGATTTGCTCAGTTTACAGACGTTATACGCTGCTGGAAACTTCAGGGCTGAAGCTATTTAATGATTTACCAGGTTATGCCTATTGCGTACGGGGTGCTCCCGGCTACTTGGGTTGATGTATTTACGCATTTGGATGATGCCACATGGCTTTTCTATGCTCCAAAATTGTTTTGAGCTGAGATAAGAGCTCGATTTTATGGTTCACCGTCACTTCCTTGCAGCAAGCATTTCACTATCATGACATGGTTTATGCCTAGGCTACTCAGTGCGGGTTATGATGTCTTGGTGAATGCTTTTGGTTGGTTGTGGATGATGGTAGTTGTTTGAACCTCATCTCGACACTCATTTGAGTATTCCCTTGAGCAGTTGGACATTGACTTGGCTTTTTCCGTTACGACTTGGCTTTTTTCGTTACGACCTTGGATGTTATATGGGATTTGATGCTCTAATTATGGATCTTGGCTATTACTTGGATGCACTTACAGGTATTGAGCAGTGACTGCTCCCTTGTATTGGCAGTTTTCTATTGAGTTGTGATTGCTCGTTTGCATTTGATATGCAGGATATTTATTGATCAATGGACTTGGATAGTGCTTGGGATTTATACTTATGGCTGTCTTGCTTCTCTGTTTTATGGCATCTATGCTATTTGGGCTGCTATTGCCCGTGTGTGTCAGGGAGCAGTTAATCTTTATAGCCACTAGGCCCCTAGATGCTCCATCAAAGTATAATATGTACATCCACAATGGGTTTACATAGCCAGTCATCAAGGACTCCCCTATTCATAATTATGATAGTCAAAATTCAACATATTTAGAGGATGAACTGATGGCTCCATCCCACCTCCATCATTAAACTCAACCAGGATGCTTGTTAAAATTTGTAAGTAGTGATGGCAGAAACTTTTGATCTCCCACACAAAGATACCGTCTTCTTGCTCAATCACTTTGTATCCTTTGCTACACTAGATAAGCTTTCCCTAATGATACCTTTGCTCTAGATATGGGTGCTCCAAATAAGGGATTAATCACCCCATCAACCAATTTAAGCTCTCCTGTAGGTCTCAAATCAGCCCCAACATGGACCTGCAATGCATCTAGCGCGTTAGTATACTAAAAAATGATAAGGTTTAATCTTATCCAGATTAACCTTATTTTTAAATTCCACTCCCTATAGATCAGCCAGTAAAGCCGTGGACTTATTTTTACCTATTCTAACTACCTTGTAAGGGCCATTCCATCTAGGTTCTAGCTTCCCGCAAAATAGCTCCCTACACGCATCGTAATATAGAACTAACTGTCATTTCTTAAAGGTATATTTCTTTGCTTTTAGACATGCAACCGCTTCATCCGATGCTTAGCTACTTCCTGATGCAACAGATTCTGCAATTTAAGCTCATCCACGTGGACTATAGTCGTAAAACACTCAAATAGGGCATCCTCGTCACCCAAAGAATGATGGATTTCAAATCTAATGGTTGGAAACTCAATTTTCTAAGGGCAAGGCACACTCCTCCCCATAAACTAATTTGAATGGGGTGTGACTAGTGGCTCGTTTAAACATCATATTATACGCCCACACCGCCACATATAATTTTGTATCCCAGTCCCATTTCTTTTCGGAGACTATCTTGGATAAGCTGCTTAGTGGTACTTTCAACTTGTCAATTTTCTTGCAAATTATAGGGGGTCGTCTTGTTATGCTTAATTTTCCATGCTTCATTCATCACCTTATTTAAAAAATGGGTTCTACGATCCGATACTATTTCCTTTGGCGGACAAGAACGGCAAATGATCTGCTCAAGTAGGAAACTGGCAGTCTCTTTTGCATTGTCCTACCTCATCGCCCGTGCTTCTAACCACTTTGTAAAGTAATCAGTGGCTACTATAATGTATCTCTTTTGAGTAGTAGATGATGGGGTAATAGGACCCACAAAGTCAATACCCCACTTCTCAAATGGAAGGGTAGCCATAATCGGAGTAAGTGGGCGCTTCATATTCTCTCTACTATCATGTCTTTGACAATTATCGCATCTCTTGAAATACTAAATGAATCCTGGAAGATGGACGGCCACCAATATCCAGCTCTTAAAGCCTTTTGTGCCGTCAACCACCCCGCAAAGTGCCCCCACAAGCAGAGTCATGGCACTCCTCCAAGGTAAATGGAACCTCGTCAGGCATCACACATCGGTGATAGATATCATCAACACTCTATTGATATAGTGTTCCTACGATCAAGGAAAATTTCAATGCCTGCTGTTTAATTTTCCTCTTCTCGGATCTTGATAGAGTAGCTCCAGTTTCTCATGTAGATAGATAGTGCATTATAGCAGTATACCAGGAGGGAATAGATGTCGTATCAATCTTAAACAATGTTTCCATGTCACTTCCTTCAACCAAGACCTCTTTTAGCTCTCTGAAATCCACAAGACATTCTAGAATGCCATGTAGCTTAGATGACTTGCTCTTGATCTCGTAATCAAACTCCTGCAAAGTGATTAACCACTTTGCTAAACGATCAGGCGACTGTAACTTGTTCAGCAACAATCAAAGCCCTTCCACATTCGTATAAAAAACCACCTTCTCATAAATAATGTAATGCTTGAACTTTTTGGTCGTAAATACCATCGCAATGCACAACTTCTCCATAAAGGTGTAGTTAATTTCTGATATGCCCAACTTTTGACTAGCAAAAGCAATCAGATGGTACCATTTTTCCTCCCAAATTTGGGCCAAAAAACTACTGATACTATACATTGTTGCTGCTGAAAATATATAGAATACTTTTCCCCTTTTAGGTGCTTTAAAATAGGTGCTTTGGCAAGATCTTGCTTCACATCATCAAAAGATATCTTGCAAGCATCACTCCATGCAAATTGATAGTTGAAGGACAACAGGTTCTACAATGGCAATGTTCTTTCTGCCAAGGCATTGATAAACCTCCGATAATTTCCTACTGATGACAGAAAGCTATGCACTTCCTTTGGAGTACATGACGATGGACTGATGGCGATATGACCTTGATCTTTTCAAGCTCAGTCGTGGTTCCTACTAAACTATCCACATGACCTAACAATAGCCCATAAGGCACTCCAAAGATGCACTTCCGTGGGTTAAGAGCTATGCAAAATTGTATGCAACACTCGAAACACTTCCGCAAAATAATCAACTGCATTTCTCGTGCCTAGATCATCAATGAATACTTTCAACTCCTTTGGGAAGATGTCACCAAAGGTCTCTTCGGCTGTTCTTTGTTATGAACCAGATGCATTACATAAACCAAATGCCATCACATGGTATGAAAAGGTACCAAAGATAGTAATAAATGTTGTTTTCAGCTTGTCTTGCTCAGCAATCACCATTTGGTTATGCCTCGCAAAGCAACCCATGAATGAATATATTTCCCTACCCGCTAGTTGATCCAAAATTTGGTCAATAAATGGCAACACATAGTAGTCTTTAATATTCTATTTATTCAACTCTCTAAAGTCTACACAAAGCCGTATTTGATTATTCTTCTTCTTTCTAATCACAATTGGTGAACACCATTCAGTATGCTGAACATGGAAGATCAAACCCACTTTTCACAACTTTTAAAGCGCCTCAAATAGCCTATCCCTTAGTTCAAAAGGCATTCGCCTTACTTTCTGACGTAGGAGCCAAATTCCTTCCTTTAGAGGAATGGTATGCATAGCCAGACTAGGGGGAATGCCTCTAAGTTCGTCATAGCTCCAAGCGAAGATGCCACGGAACTCCTGAATCAGGGACACATAGTCCTCTCTCTCTCTTTCAAACTAAGCATGGAACCTAATTTGATTGGCCGTGAATCATTAGGTGTACCAAGGTCCAACTCAATAACGTCCGCATCTCTTATTCGATCTTGAGACTCTATCGGCTCATTCAATGTTATCTGATAAATGTCCTCTGTAGTGGACCCTTCTTTGGATCCATCGCTCGATGACGTCTCAGTACCAGATGGATCATCTACTATTTCTAGTTCAGTAGAGGATAAAGGAGCTCTCTCACTCTGAGGAGACTCAGGGTAAGCATCCACTATTACACGATTGGCATCTCTACCCAGAATCATTCGACCAGTGGGTATATCGACTTGACAGTTCGTTCGTAAAATCCATGGCCTGCCTAGCAAAACTCGATAACTAGGATGCCATGCAAACTGTATCACCCTAAAGTCCAGATAGCATTTCACACTTGCAATGGTAACGTGGACTTTAGTGATGCAGCCTTCTGGTAGCCTTAGATTATCATCAGCCATCCTAAGAAGTGTGGAGCCGTCTTTTTGGATTTCTAGACCTAGCATTTCCATCAAGTCATGTGAACTCATGATATTGATGGAGGATCTAGTGTCCACGATGGCATGCTCTACTAATATTCCATCCACATATGCTGGAACCCTAGGGCAATGCTTTTCAGCATGATCGAACCAATGTTCTTTCACTCGTGCTATGCCCAAAGTTTCTACAATATACTCGATATGCAAGATTTTGTTGAATTCCTTGCGTACTCCTGGAGACAATTTAATCAATTACAGGAGATTTGTGTTTGGTTTAATTTCACAAAGAGAACTTGCTAAATCAAAGTCGTGGTAGTTAGCCAAAGTTCTCTTCTCTCGCCAAACTATTCTCTCCTTTGGTCTTTGGATCGGCTTTGGTGTCTCTTTTTTAACTTTTGCCTTCTTTCTTGGCAATCCTTTATCCTTCTCGGGATCAACTTTACTATCAACAAGCTTAGAGATCCACCTTCCATATCAGGATTCAGGACTTGCTTTCCCCTAGCATCTTGCTTAGGGTGTCCGTCGACAGGTTTCACATTTCCTTTGTCACCCACTTTAGTCTTTTGACCTCGTGTTATGACTCGTACATTAGAAGTTTCAAAGTCATTGACAAATATGGCCTCAATAAGACTGACTCCACTACCATGAGGCAACTCCTCTACAATAGCCTTTCCTCATTGCAGTATTTATCTTGGTCCCTCATCTTGCTAGAGATTATTCCCTTGTGCGTGATGATTAATTGGACTTGGTTGTTTACTCCCTCGTTGGAGAGAACTAATATTACTCCAACAGGTAGCAGCTAGGTGGCCATACTTTTCACAAATATTGCTTTTGACATTCAGACAATTTCTAGGGAAATCATGGCTGCCGCACCACTTACAGCTGAATCTTGAGGGGGCACGCTCTTCAGGGTATCGACTTCCTATCAAATTCTGCTACTTCTTAAGGAAATTGACATCCACCGCTATTTGTTTATATTGTTTGTTGATCATGTCAGTGTAGTGCTTCATCATATCCTTGACTTCGCCAAGGACAATAGAGGCACTCGACTCATAGCCGCAATAGTCTGTCTATCATCCCATCAGCCTAACCACTTGATTAGGAATTGGTCGCTGACCTATTGGGACAACATTAGGATTCATTGTTTGGCCCCCACTATTTAGTGAGGCTGCCTGACTAGCGATAGGTATAGTCATACTATTAGGAGGAGTTGGTAACATAGGCAGATTTGGCACGATACTCCCTCTGCCATTCACATTTGACATGGGGTCCCCTTGACTCCAGTTGGTCAGTGCCAAATTATTATCATTCCAATTTATCCTTGTTGCATAAGCCGCTTGCAAGCATGACTCTACTCCTTCTTCTTGGGTAATAGCAATGTCAATGTCGGCCAAAGCAACACTACTAATCTGCACCTAGATATTAATCTAATCCAATGTAGGAAATATTGCAACTGTGCAGTCGGTAGAATGGGGATATAAGTATTAAGTTTGCGAAGAACTTGCTTTAGTTTCTTGGAATAGGCCTGGACATTCCCATTTGGCTCTTGACGTGTTACATTCAAGATACACAACCAATACTGTCCAGCTCTCTCAAGGGCAAACTCTCTATGGAAGGATGTGAAGAATTGGTCAATGCTAGCTATGGTTCTGGCCTCTAGACCGTGATACCATACTGTTGCTCTTCCTTTTAATGTCATATTGAAGAATATCATTAGGTGTCCTTCATCTTGGATTCGATAGTTGAACATGAGTGTTTGAAACTCCTTAATATGGAGTTCCCCATCTTCTTCTGCTAACCTGTTAACCCTCAAACGAACGAAGTTGGAAAATCCGGAAAAGCTAAAGCAGAAGACAAAGACAAAGGCCAAGGCAAAGAGAAAACGGAAGACAAAGACGCACAAGAAGAAGAGTCCTAAATAAGGGAGAAAGGCGCACAAGGAAAAGCACAAGTCAAAACTTTTGTAAAAGAGCGAAAGCGCATCATGGTTTAATTCAAGGAGCGTCGGGCTCTCACCCGTGCAATTTGTAAATGTAGACAGGTGGTGGAAAGGAAGCTAGGAAGATAGAATGACAATGGGAAAAAGGGCCTAGGCTACGGCCGGCCATGTAAAAAGGGGAAAAGGGGATGACCGCCCAAAAGGGATTTAGGGTTTTGTATATAAAGTTGAAAAGTGAATGAGAAGCTCATTCTTGTGTGTGGCCAAATTTAGCTCTCTTCTTCTTCTTCTTCTTCTTGTTCTTGTTCTTGCTTGCTTGAGCTTGTGCTTGAGAGAGGGAGTGTGAGAGTGTGAGGGAGTGAGTGTGTGAGGGTGAGGGACCGAGGAGGAGAAGCTCTCCATCTTCTCCTCTCTTCTTCTCTTCTCTTCTCTTCTCTTCTCTTGCTCGCGGCAATGGAGCTTGGAGTGTGGAGCTTGAGGATGGAGCTTGCTTGAAGCTTGCACTTGGATCTTGGAGCTACCGGAGTGGGCGGGAGAGAGGTAACTCGAACGGAACGGTGGTAAGCTCACTACCCGTAGATATGAATGGCACATCGGCTATGTGAGAGGTAGCCATTAGTGCTTGGCTTGGAACGCTTGAAACAATAAGCGGTCCGTGGGTCTTGGCAGTTGAGCGAAAGCTCCCACATTTTGGTTCCATTGCGGGGACCAATGGATACAAGCCTTGAGCACTTGCGCGCTTCAAATCGAGCATTGAAGTAGGGTTTTCCCCGAACCAGTGCTTGAGATAGATAGGTAGGAAGCGAGGGAGTTTGAAGAGGTATTCGATCTCCTTAGCAAGTAGGTTTTTGGTTTTTTGGATTTGGAAAAGCATGTTGGAGTAGTGTAGGTGATTGCTTTGTGATTTGTATGCATTTAGGATAGGAAAAAACAAAGAAAAAGAAGCAAACAGTAGGGTTTTCTGTTGCTATATAATAGGCTAAAACAGGGAAATAGGGGCACATATTCTTGGAGTGCCATTTGATTCGAGCACCACAATGATTCCAGGCATGTCTGGCATTCCCTTGTAGTGTCTTGCACCTATCTGGAAGATGCTGGACGATTCGGTGTAATAGACGTTAGCCTAGAGGCATCGCGTGCAACTTGCGGGCCGTTGACCGCATAGTCGGACCAGCTCGTCCGAGTCCCAGAATTGGACTCGTCCAGAATCGGACCAGTCCATAATCGGGCGCTCGGACCATCCTGTCCAATCGGACCACTCGGACCAACCCGTCCGATCGGACCACTCGGACCAACCCGTCCGATTTTGGAAATCGGACCACTCGGACACTCGGACTCGAACCACTCGGACCATCCTGTCCGATCGGACCACTCGGACCAACCCGTCCCATTTTGGAAATCGGACCACTCGGACACTTGGACTCGGACCACTCGGACCGTCCTGTCCGATCAAACCACTCGGACCAACCCGTCCGATTTTGGAAATCAGATCACTTGGACACTCGGATTCGGACCACTCGGACCATCCTATCCGATCCGATTCCCAGAATCGGACGTGACCAAAATTGGACCACTGGGCCGATTGGACCACCCAGAATCGGACATCCGATTCTGATAATCGGATTCCTAAAAATCGGACATCTAAGAATCGGACAAAAAACTGTCAAAATTGGACAGGTATCTAGAACACAAATTTTGACACATCTAAACCCCGAGATTGACCCCAAAGGCTACGTAGAGCTAAAGGCACATCAAAGATCCATCACTGGGCTAAAATTTAGAGTACGTAGTTCAAAATTTGGCTATAAACGGTCCTCCAAATTGTGCATGGCTTTTACCGTAACGGCCCTGCGGGCCGGGGGGATTGCCCCCCCCCCCCCCCCCGGACCCTCGCAGAGGGGGCTCTGCCCCCTCCACACCTCCCCCAAGTAGGTTGGAGAGAAAACGCATGCTGTGACAGGTCCTCCAAATTGGACCCTAGTATAGTAATGGCTCTACACAAGCATGGATTCTCACTTGCAAAAGAGCAACCACAAGCCCATACCCAAACAGAGAGAAACAAAGACCCTAGAACGTCAATGGGCCAAACTAGCCACCAAGGGCAAAAATGCCACACCACAAGAACACATGTACATTGTGTTCAAACTGTGTCTAGTCGAAGCAGAATGCAACATCAGCAAGCTATCAATGCGATGATGACTAGACATGACACTCTTGACGAGAGATGTACCTTGAGAAACACTACACAGACAACCCAAGACATTGCTGGAGAATCCACGTCTGGTCATGCAAGTGGGGACTCAAGGGCATCTATCAGAAGGCTTAAATTTACAAGCCAGGACCCAGAAGATGAAGACATAGTACCACCAGCTTATCTTAGGGTCAAACTCACCACAAAAAGAGAGCATACTATTGATGCTCTGATTGATGAAGGAGCAGGTTTTAACATCTTGACCTATGAGTCATGGATCCTACTAGGCCAACCAGAGCTCACACCGACTAGTGCAACTCTTAGCCCTTATGGGGGACACCCACAAGCACTCATAGGGAAGTGCAAAATCCTTGCGATACTTGAAAGGGAAAGCTTGCCTATCCTATTTCATGTTCCTCCAAATAGTGCTAGCTGCAGGAAAGAAAACCTCCTAGGAAGACCCTTCAAAAGGGCGACCAAGTGTGAGGCCGACTATGTAGCACAGAGGATACACCTGACACTACCGGGTGTGAGGATAGTCACAACCTTTAGCAAGGGTGACCTCATCAAACCTCGAGGGAAAGGCAAGGAAGGTGCTGACGTAACAGTCAAGCCTACTAACGAGAGCAATGACTTGTTGGAAAAACTGATACAAGCACAGGTCGAACAACGAGAACCAGTGAGTGAGGCTAGGCCTAAAATAAGAAGGTCAAGAGACAATGCCAAGGACGGGCTTGGGACTTACAAATATCGTAGAAGACCCCAAAAGAAGCCCAAGCCTTATAGACGCAGGCATCGATGGAGGGTCAGCACAACGCCGCGATGGATATCCAAAGCATTGCTACATGCACAAGGGTACTACGCAGGTAATCGATGGATTTGGGTACCAAAATCCCCTGCTAAACCACCTCTATCAGTTGAAGGCCATAGTGCATCAAAAGCAATGAAGCACAGGAGGAAATCTAAGAGAAACTCTAGGTCTCGAGGCAAGAAACCAGACATGATTGTTTGAAGGAAAGAGCCTCAGCCTAGCATGCTAAATAGGTAGATGTCATATGTAGCCATTGAGCATGCACAAAAATCGTTAGTGCCCAAAGAGCCTTTGATTCCCCAAGAGGATAAGGAGCACCAGAGGCACCATACTTGTGAGATGGCTAATTTCTCAATAAAACAAATGGCACAATCGTCTAATAGCCTTGAGCAAATCATTCAGCCAGTGTCAAGTCCACCTAAGAGTCCCAGATCTCCTACACCCTCTTTTGCCAAACGGACACAGGAAGCACAACAGCAGTCGTCAAGGGCGGCTGCTCAATCCCAATCTCCATCTCCATCTAAGCTTCCAAATGTCCAAGAGGTGGGACATGACACCATCTGTAGCTCTCAGCCCAAGGATATGCCTATGCAACCTAAGGTGACTAGATCAACTCATGCTCGATCTACATAGGTGAATGTTCAAATGGAAACAAAAGACACGACCACTTCCGATTACCCTAGGGACTTGACACCGCTATCCACCAAGAGTAGCCAGCCCACTGGATTAGCTGCTACTACTTCCAATTAGGGATCACAGGAGTCACAGCCCTTGGCCGTGACAATGCCCCTTGCGGAACGTATCCTTAGCAGTTCACCTGGGGAGGAGGTGCCGCAACTAGTGTCCTTGATAACTCCAGCACTTTGAAAGCACCTAAAGCCTAGGCTTGACGAGAAATCTCTCAAAGATGTGACCAAGGAGATGGTGCATCTGACCAACCAACCTAGCAAGGCTGTCCAACAGGTCGGAGCTACGTCTCATGAGGACACACCAGAGAAGGGGAAAGTTGAGGCCCAACCAAGCACATCAACGGCTGACCTAGTTCAGGGTCTTGAGTCATTAAGTTATGCACCTTCACTGACCAAGAAAAAAAGGAGAAAACAACGAAAATAACAGCAGCTACAGGTGGTTGTGGATCCCAAGAGCGCTGGAGAGCTGGGGAATAAAGCATCGAATCTATCCACCAATGAACCCATTGATGTCTCTCCTAATAGCGGTGAAACCTCAAAGACATCCATGTGCTCTGAAAAATCAAAGTAGTTGTTGCCATCAATAGTTGCCTTCAACACTCAATCTACTGACAATAGAACTCGCATCGACCAATCAAGAGTGGATACAACACTGTCACGACAGGGTGACGAATTCACACCAGTCACACCCAAGGAGAACCATGATGCAATAACGAAGCCTCAAGAGAAACAAGGAAACCCCAAGAGCATGAGCAATCCTAGTGTTGACCAATCTTGCTCATCTAGGCATGAGCCCCTAGCTATGCTAAAGCCTAAGGAAACCCTTAGAACTTTGCATGAGATAGCAACCGAGCAAGCCCTTGTTGAACATAGAAGTGTCGTAGAATGCTTAACTGAGTTGGATGCTAAGCTCAAGGTGTTCGCACGAGTTTACGTCCTTGCAGACATGGGCACAATCCCCAAGGAGCAGCTTGGAGATTACTTGCCCTTCCCTTTATCCTGGGAAGAGCAGGAACATCTTGACAAGCACTATAACAAGCTCTTACATGAATGCATGCGACTCATCTCTGACGAGGAAGCTGACGAACTGCACTTAACTATCACGTTTAATGAAGTGCTCTGCCAACTGAACCTCGTAGACATAGAGCAACTAAAGCGACTGTCAGCAGGCCAGAGCCAATTTGAGCAGCATTGGTGCGAAGGCCGCGTTGCAGTGGCCGAAGTAGGGGCTCAGATCATGACAGTCGCTGAGGAGCAATTGGCCAAATGGTGATCCCAAAGAGACCCAACCTATGTGGCGCCAACTTCCTTTCGAGTGCTAACTGCCATTCGGGGTACGAACTTAGCTAGAACTCAGCAAGAGAACTCTTTGGTTGATAAGGTTCTCACTGAGGAGGAGCTACATATTTCCAGTAGACTCGGACAAGGTTCCATGCTACTCGATGTTGCAAAATACCTATCGGTATTGAGTAAGCTGCCACGAGTACTAGATGCGTGTGCCACACTCCAGTACAATCCGGAGTTCTACAATTGGCTTTTATCCTCGTGAAGTGACATGGATTCGTAAATATGTATATAAATAAACAATGGTTTTTGTGTGACCCTGTATAGACAATATCAATACACACAAGTAATGATAGTCAAGCGCAGGGAGAAGGGTAGGGTTTGACAGGCTAAGCTCCTCAGGTCCTCCTCTCATCACGCATTTAAAAGTCGTGTGACCATCCCCACCTCCAAGTGAAGGGCATGCAACCCACATTACCGCCATAGGAAGCCTTGACCAACAACTCTGATGGTGTAGATAGGGTGCAGCCCCTTTTCTATACACCTTCTTCCCTTTCCGATCTATCCTTCCAAGGTTGAGCCTTGCCTAAATTCATGACCACCATCCGACGTTCTGCTAATGGCAGGAGGCTAAATATACATCACGAGGGCCATCCCTCTGCAACAAGCACTGCATGCCCCACCCCTCCCCTTCTCGTCCTATGCACTTGATAATCTGCACTATAATCCCTTACATATGAATGGTCTTATCATGTGACAAATCCTAATCCTTGATTCGCATCTTACAGGCCCCCCGCGAGGAAAACATGGAGAACCAAGGGCAGCTAGCTTGCAAGGAAGCTCTCCGCAACCGACGGGAACATGCAGTACACGCCCCTCCGCCAGTGCGCTACGTGCCCACTCTTAAAAGGTGCGCCAAGAAATGCAGCCCCAAGCGACACCGCCCAGGACAAAGGTCGAAGAATCCGCAGGCCAGGGGAGCAGACGCTCAAGGAGGCACACAAAATGTGGCAATGCGAGTTGCACAGACCCCCAATGCACGCTCGGGCTCCAGGTGTTCACGAAGTGACAAGGCAGCCAGGGATAGGGCAGAATTTAATGAATTGTTTAAAGACATTCTGGAAACGGTAGCGACCCGAGACTACACCATTCATGCCCCGGTCGACATGTTCCCTGCCCAGCCTCACAGGAGCCCCACACTAGCACCGCCCCGGTCGCCTAGCCAACAGGACTTACCCCACCTCGTACCTATCGACTAAACCCCTATGATGTACAAGTAGCTCGACAAGTCAGCATGCCAGAACATTTTGTTTTTTATGAGTAAAGGGGCAAGATCCCCACTTGTACACATTCCCATTACTTCTCATTAATGTATGCGACCTTAACAAGCAATGAAATAGGCATCCCAATAGACATCATAGAATTCTGAAAAATTATGTCTTATCATGATTGCATTTGTTCAATGCACTTAACACAAGCGAGCATATACTCTCACGAAGTGACAAGTGGATGCAGGATAATACAGGTCCTTGTGCGAAAGTGTTCAATGCCCGATCACCACAAGATCATTGACCCCACAAAGAGCCGCGACAAAGCCACGATGTCGAAAGCAAAAATCACACTTGCTGACCACCCACATCGCATGGCCCAACACACATTCATGGGCCACGCTCCCTTTCTGGGTCAAGCTCTATAGTTGGCTCACGACAGTCGTTACCTCAATTGTACCAACATCGCGTGTGTCGCAAGGAGGTTTGCAATATCTCAAGTGTATCTCCCCATATCAACAACTGCTTCTCTAACAACGAGGCTAGGGCACAATCATCACTATAATATCCATTTCTTCAGCCTTCGAAGCTTGACATTTTCCAACCCACTGAAAGGCTGATAACCTCAACATATTGCAATGGTTGTACTCAGGCAAGTTAAAAAAAAAGAGAGAAGAGAAAGAAAGAAAGAAAAAATCCCAAGAAAAATAAAATAAAAAAAACAAAGAAAAGAAACGAACGAAAAGAAGCACCCACAATCACAGCACAGCACCTAGGGGTCCTCAAATTAGGTACGTCCAGTGACCTTGATCGACTGGCTCCGTCCCTAGTCCCCTAGCCCTTTAGCATCACCCACAATTGTTCAGGGCACATCAAGGGAAGGACATACCTAGGGAGCTTGCTCGCCTATGGTTAGACCTGTCACCCTGACCCACTTGCATAATTCTCTCTTGCACTCTGCCTTAGTACCATTGCAATCAGTGGTGGTAAGCACCACACAATTAGCCATGAAAATTACACCGTCCTAATCAAGCAAGTCCAATAGCTTCCAGCTACCAAAAGTGCGGTGTCCCTGTATTCAATTATGCTACGTCGTGTAGTCACAATGCAAAGGATGTCTCATATACCTTCATGTGTACTTCTTCTCAACATGGACAACTTTGCTTCATCCACACATTGTTACGAGAAACTAGCCCACAGTCTTCTAACTACGTAATATCTAAGTATGCACGAGCACTTACATAGTATCTGCACCAAAGTATATACACAGTTTGTGTCCTCAAGTGCAGGACAATACTCTCAGCTTGCTTAGGGTTCGACCTGTCTCCCAAACTAATCAAATATGTCTTGTGCACGATAAGAAGACTAGCACTACCCCTTAGGGAGAGACCACACGAGAGGTTTTCAACTTGCAGGTATTGAAGCCTCCAACGAAATTTCAATCTCTTTTTAGCGACACCCAACTTTGAATGCTTATCCCTCACCATCCGACAAGCCCGCAAAGAAGCATCATGTGCAGAATCCCCAACAAACCTACACTTATGCTGGCCATCAATGCAATCCCCAACACAGAATAGCCCTACCACCAACTCCAACAACCCTTCCACCAGCCACCTTGGCCACCAACAGGCCCCCAGGACCTTCTTTCACACCAGTACCAACACTCCTTCACAAAAACCACAGGCGTCCTTGTCACCCACGTCTTCGGTGCATGCTAAACGCTTGCTACCTACGACGGTGAGTGCCATGGGACTAGCACTCATCTAGGAGGGGGTTAATGTTAACCCTCAAACGAACGAAGTTGGAAAATCTGGAAAAGCTAAAGTAAAAGACAAAGACAAAGGCCAAGGCAAAGAGAAAACGGAAGGCAAAGACGCACAAGGAGAAGAGTCCTAAATAAGGGAGAAAGGCGCACAAGGAAAAGCACAAGTCAAAACTTTTGTAAAAGAGCGCAAGCGCATCATGGTTTAATTCAAGGAGCGCCGGGCTCTCACCCATGCAATTTGTAAATGTAGACGGGCGGTGGAAAGAAAACTAGGAAGATAGAAGGGCAATGGGAAAAATGGCCTAGGCTACGGCCGGCCATGTAAAAAGGGGAAAAGGGGATGACCGCCCAAAAGGGATTTAGGGTTTTGTATATAAAGTTGAAAAGTGAATGAGAAGCTCATTTTTGTGTGTAGCCAAAAGTAGCTCTCTTCTTCTTCTTCTTCTTCTTCTTATTGCTTGCTTGAGCTTGTGCTTGAGAGAGGGAGTGTGAGAGTGTGAGGGAGTGAGTGTGTGAGGGTGAGGGTCCGAGGAGAGAAGCTCTCCATCTTCTCCTCTCTTCTTCTCTTCTCTTCTCTTCTCTTGTCTTCCTCGCGGCAATGGAGCTTGGAGCGTGGAGCTTGAGGATGGAGCTTGCTTAAAGCTTGCACTTGGATCATGGAGCTACCGGAGTGCGCGGGAGAGGAGGTAACTCGAATGGCACGGAGGTAAGCTCACTACACCTGTAGATATGAATGGCGCGTCGGCTATGTGAGAAGTAGTCATTAGTGCTCGGCTTGGAACGCTTGAAACAATAAGCGGTCCGTGGGTCTTGGCGGTTGAGCGAAAGCTCAGACATAAACCATGGAAGATGGGCAAAGGTGCTCCTAATGCCAGTAAATCCAGTGTCCTTGCAAGAATTGCAATGGGTTGTGCCATGGCTAAAACCGGATTGACAACAGGAGTTTGTGTACGTAAAACTACACCCCCACTTGAAGTGCATTGATTGACTAGAAGAAGGGAAGTACTAAGACTTTCACTTGTACTCAAAGGGCTGCTTGTGACACTTAAGTTATTAGAACCACTACCGCTTATGTGTAGTGACTTGCTTCTTTGAGGAGAATTGAGCCTTAGAATATCCAAACGTCATCTAACCCTCTTAGCACATTCCTCTTTTTGTATTTCGGCTTGACAGTTCTTATGAGAGAACATAAACCAACTATTTGGTCCCTAGAAACCCTAGATTTGGAACCACCACTTATTGGCAGCTCGCGGCAGATGCACCATTGATGGGACTTTTAATGGGCTGGCACTAGCTATGACACTAGAGCCATACCTCATGTACACAACAGACAACCCCACCACTGGGCCCCGTAGCCAGGAGCGTCTAAGACTCACTCTACACTAAATGCTAATGTCGATTCTGCGTTTGTATTAGGTCATAGTCCAATGTTTACCATCCCTTCTCCTCAGAGGGAGATCTCATAAGATATAGGCATAATACCTCGTAGCACAAACATAGGGAAGCACCTCTCGGATGACTGCTGCGACTCCACTGTGACTCTCTTACACCTCGGGGATTGGCCCCAAGATGCGTCGCTCCAATATAAAGTACACACGATACAAGCTCCACTCTTTCATTTTGAACATATTCCAAGAGATACCATGTGTCCTTACCAAACAATTCCTAAAGACCGGTCAACTAGCCTATAGATTAGGTTGTCTCATACACTCAAGCGTAGGTCATTATAACGGAAAACAAGTGCTATGGATCCAATTCTTTGTATTCTGATACCATGGTTGATATACACATGCAAAAGTGGATGATCCTAATGTTCTCAAACATAACTTTCAATCAGAAATGTGTCATGCACAACCAATCTTTCCGATGGTCATTTACTAACTCGTTGCGACGATGTAAGGATAGCACCGAGACAATGCTTATGCTACTATCCTCTTAATTAAAATATAACGAACTCTATATCATGATATGCATCAGTAAAATCAACAATAAACAACACTCAAATCGCATCATTCAAACACCCCACCCCCACGTTTAGGAAGTGCTTCTGTTGCATAGGTGTAGGGGTTCATTTTGTCATGTTTTGATGTATAAAAAGCAATAAATCACATACTTTGACAAAAAGATAGAGAAAAATGAGGCTAAACCTCATGCTCCACCACTACCATACATTCACAAACACTCATTATATTTTTTCTTATTTTCATGAAGTGTATTTCTATTTTTTCTTATTTTTATGTATTTATTTATTAATAATCACTATTATTTTTTGATTTTCCTTATACTAATCATTTTAGCATACTACAACTTAAATAACCTTTGGATGGATAGGGTTAGGGTTTTCCCCTATCCTCCTGTTCTTTCATACCCAACTAACCTTATCCATCCTTGCATACATAGGGTTCACATGCATATCTCTCAACATATCAAAGTAGTGTCACTAAGAGACACTGGTTTTGAAGGTTGAAGTGAAGGAGAAGAAGCAAGGATTCGAGCAAAGAAGCAACAGGTAAGAAGCTCTTCTATTATTTCACTCTTTCTCTTGGATAGTGCCAATGGAGACACCTAGAATCAGGGCAGAGTAAAAATCTCACATTGCTGTGAGATTTGGTGTATGACCAAGGCATTGTATATTCTAAATATATACACTTTAGGATTTTTCGCTACTTTTTGGCCACCTAAGGCCGTTTCAAGCCTCTTTTAGACCCGTAAGATTGTGGATCAGGGTATAGTGCATTTTTTACTATGTCGTGGGTACACACTTTACAGATTTTGAATCTATAAGTATTGAGGTGTTTTCGAAGAAGCAAACATAAGTTTTATCTACAAATAGGTTACAGATTACATGTACTATTGAGCAATCAATGCAAAGGTTGCTTGGTGTATTGCTATGCACTTATTATGAAAGGTTATAGAAGACTTACTTGATGTTTTGTATCAATCCTCTGATGATGGCAAAGAATAGTGAAAACCTCATCATCCATTGAGAAGCTGGACAAGAATAAGTACCCATGATGGAAGTTTTGTGTAACGAAATTTCTTATTGCAAAAAGCCTTTATGAGTTCATTTTAGGTGAAGAAAAGAAACCAAAGTTGAGTAACCCTTTGACTATAGATAAATTAAAGGCATGGAGGAAAGAATGAAATGCAAAAGACAAAAAGATGATGTACTGGCTATCTACATTTATTGATAATACTATGCTGAGGCATATCGAAAATGCAAAAACTTCACATGCAGCTTGGACAATTTTTAAGAACATACTGCCAGTACATATAAAGGCACGGAAGATTCAACTCAAGCAAGAGTTGAATACTTTGAAGAAAGGGATAATGCATGTCAATGAATATGTTTTGAAGGTGAGGAGCACTACATATGCCTTGATAGCGAGATCGATGCAATGCCTAATGATAATGATTTGGTTTCATCTACTTTGGGAGGACTTAATAATGAGAAGACTTGGAAATCATTTGTCACTTCTCTATATGTACGGAAGCTATTTCCAAGATTTTGATGAGTTGTTATCTCTCATATGATCACTAAAGAGATCAACATGCAGGGTGAATCATCTAAAAGAAGTGGTGAATAGGTCCAAGCATTTTAGTCAAGTTCATGAAGGGGACATGGCAAAGGCTATAGTATGGGACATGCTACTAATAACTAGCAAAACGAGTTAAATTAATAATTTGGCAAAATGCAAGTTTCAAGAGGCCTTGAAAAATTTAGAGGTAAGGGGAGCTCTAGAGGAAGAGGTGGATGAAAGAATAGAGGTTCTAGCAATTCTATTATTATTTTTCATTATTGTGACAAAATAGGTCATATTGCAGTCTATTGTTATGCTAAGAAGGATTATATATGTAGTGGTAAATTACAACAATGAATCTATGCATCGTCTTTGCAATAGAATAAAGACAAAAATGAGTGTATGTTTGTTATGCACCATGTAATGAATGCTATTACAAGAAAGGAAATACATGATGATGTATGGTATGTTGATTCAAGTGCATCTAATCATATGACCAATCATGTTGAATAGTTCGGAGAGATGCAAGATTTACAAAATCCAAATTATGTGTAGACAAGAGGGTGATGATTCATGCCACCCAATTTCATACATTGGAAGAGTGTCCTTATCCTTGCATGATAGTCAAACAAAGTGTCTATCAAGTATATAACATGTGTCATCAATCACAAAGAATTTAGTGTCTATTAGTTAGAGAGAGTAAGGGTTTCATGTTTGATTCAATGCAAAAGACTTCTTCGTAAAAGATTTTAATGATAAATGCAGACTGATTGCAAAAAGAAGTAGAGTTGGTCGCATGTTCACTTTAGATGCTAGAACTCTTGCTATGAATGTTGTTATGTATGCTAAAGGAAAAGGAGTGGGTGTAAACATTGAAATATAGCACAAATGTATTGGACATGAAAATGTGCAAAGGCTAAAATTAATGTAGTTCAAAGGGTTGGTTATAGGGTTGCTTGCTTTAAGAGTTGCAAATTTTCATAGAGTATGTGAAACACATTAGTTCGGTAAGTAGGCATGACAACCTTTTTTGCATGATAGAGATGTGAGCACAAATATACTTGATGTTGTGTATACAAATGTTTGGGAGCCTACACAAAACATATCTCTTGGCACGGCATCAAATATTTTAACAAGTTTATTGATGATTGCTTAAGAAAGCTATGGATATATTTCATAAAGAAAAAGAGTGATGTATTTGAGAACTTCAAAACTTCAAAACTATGGATATATTTCATAAAGAAAAAGAGTGATGTATTTGAGAACTTCAAAACTTTCAAGGCTACTAGTGAAACAAAAATAAGCTTAAAAGTTAAGCTCTTGAGGTTAGATGAAAGCGGAGAGTACCTCTATAATGAGTTTAGTGACTTTTTGAGGTCTCATGGGATAAAGAGAATTTACTTGCAGGTATATCCCATAGCAAAATGGGGTTACAGAAAGAAAAAATAGATATATTGTAGAAGTTGCATGGGCCTTGATGGTGGTTGAAAAGAATATGTCAAAACACTTTTGGTCTGAAGTTGTTCACACTGCTTCTATATTATGAATAGAACTCCCATAGCTATAGTTCATGGGATGACCCCCAAAGAATTCTTTACAAGCAAGAAACACGATGTGTAACACTTGAAAGTGTTTGGCTGTATTGCATATGTTCATGTGCCAAGTGAGCTACGAAAGAGGCTTCATCCAAAGGCTAAAAAATATATATTTATTGGATACTCTTTAGAGTAGAAAGGATAACCCTATCATAGGTGAGTTCAAAGTGAGCAAGGATGTTATTTTTTATGAGATGAGTAGTTGGTATGCATCTAGTTGTGATATATTGGATAATGATGATGATCATGATAGTCATGTGTAGAAAGAAAATTAAGATTCAAAGAGCCTTAGTGGACCAAAAATATCATCTAGTACTATATCTATAGTTAGCCCTTGGTCTGTGGGAGACTGAGCAGCAACCCCACATCTTTAGGTGCATCTACAAGTGTTGCAGGTAGTAAAGACAAAGGGAAGAAGAATGTGTCCAATGGTAATGATGCATCTACTGGTAATTTGGAGATTCTAGTGGTTCAAAGAGTTTGGATGATGAGCTTGGTATTCCTTTAGTTAGGACACCAAAGCCGACCCCAAGAAGGATAAGGCATTGCCAAAGAAGAAGGCAAAAGCCAAGAAAGAGGCACCAAAGCCAATTCAAAGACCAAATGAGAGAATGGTCTGGAGTGAAAAGCAATCTCTTGCTAGCTATCATGAATTTGATTTAGTGAGTTCTCTTTATGAAGTTAAGCCGAATATAAACCTCATGCAGTTTATTAAGTTGTCTCTAAGAGTGCATAAATAATTTAAGAAGATTCTTCGCACTGGGTATATCATTGAGCCCTTGGAAATAGCACGAGTAAGTGATGATAAGTTTGAACATGCTAAAAAGCATTGCCAAAGGTAGCATTATATGTTGATGTAATATTAGTGGATCATGCTATTGTAAACACATGATTCTTTGTCAACATTATGAGTTTGGAATTGATGGAGAGGTTGGGATTAGAGATAAAAAAAGATACCTCCATGATTCTCTAAATGGCTGATGATAGTTTTAGACAACCTGAAGATTGCATTACTAAAGTCCATGTGACCATTGCCAATGTGGAATGCATTCTAGACTTTAGGATCATTAGGATTGCATGGCAATCTAGCTATTAAGTATTGTTGGGCATGCCATGGATCTTACTAGCAAACTCTCAGGTTGATATACCCACTGGCCGACTGATCTTTGATAGAGGTGCCAAATATGTAGTAGTAGATGCCTATCCTGAATCTCCTCAAAGTGAGAGACTTCATTTATCCTTATCAAAGATAGACACATTAGATGCTCCATCTGCTAGTGAGTCATCATCTAGTGACAAATCCAATGAGGGTCCACTACAGAGGATATATACCAAGTAATATTGAATGAGGCAATAGAAGCTCAGGAGAGGATAAGGGATGTGGATGTAGTTGAGTTAGACCTTGGCACATTGAATGATTCATGACCAATTAAATTAGGATCCAAGCTCAGTTTGGAGGAAAGGGAGAACATGTGTCCTTGATTCAGGAATTCTGTGATACCTTTTCTTGGAGCTATGATGAGCTGAGAGGCATTCCTCCCAGCCTGCTTGTTCATATTATCCCCTTAAAGGAAGGTAGTTGTTATATTCATCAAAAAGTAAAGCATATGCCTTTCGAATTAAGGGACAGGCTATTCAAAGAATTGACAAAACTATAAAAAGCAGGCCTAATATTTCCTATTCAACACACAGAATGGTGTTCACTAGTTGTTATCACAAAGAATAAGAATAATCAGATTCTGCTTTGCATACACTTTAGAGAGCTTAACAAGCAAACAGTTAAGGATTACTATTCCTTGCCCTTCATTGATCATATTTTTGATCAACTAGCGGGTAGGGAAATTTCTTCATTTATGGATTGCTTTGCTATATACAATCAAATGGCTATTGTAGAGGAAGACAAGTTGAAAATTACATGTATCATTGTCTTCGGTACCTTTGTGTATCATGTGATATCCTTTAGTCTATGCAATGTACAAGGTTCTTGGAAACAAACAACTGATAAGACTTTTGGTGGTATCTCCCCAGACAAATTAAAGGTCTTTATTGATGATCTGGGGGCAATCACCACAAGGGAAAGACAACTAATTGTTCTAAGGAAATGTTTTGAGCATTGTAGACAGTTATGTATTGCTCTTAATCCACTTCTTGAATAAAATTATAGTAGCTTTGACTAAAGCTTTTGAAGATTAAGCACAATAAGACTACCCCATATAATCCTCAACCAAACGGCCAAGTTGAGAGTACAAATAAATAGTTGGTGGGAATCTTATTCAAGATAGTATTAGAAAGTAAGCGTGATTGGGATAAGAAATTATGTGGCAATGTGGGCTTACAACGTGACATTTAAGAGAGCCACACTCCACACCCTGTTCAAGCTAGTGCATGGGGAAGAGTGTGTTTTACCATTGGAAATAGAGCTGCCCATTATGCGTTTCACTCTCAATCATTTGTTGGGAGAGGAAGAGGTGTTACAAGAACGGTATATTTCTCTTGCACATCTTGATGAGACTCGGTTGTAGGCTTTATTACATCAACAAGTAGGGAAGTAGAGAATGAAATCCCTTGATGACCTTCGGACTAAGAAGTATAAATTTGTGAAAGGTTAGGTGGTGCTATATTATGATACTCGTCGTGAGCTATTCCCATGTAAGTTGACACCTAAATGGGAAGAACCATTCAAAATTGTCCATTTAGGAAAGAATGGCTCTACATCCCTTCTAGCATATTTCAGGGGGTAGAGTTTAAGAATAAAGTTAATTTTAATAAGCTGAAGCCTTACTATATATAAGGGCTTACATTGGGCTTGGTGCTTATGCATGTCCCTCAGGATTGAGCTTTTAATTTGCAATAGGTACCAAGATGAGCGGATGGGATGAATCATTTCATATCTGGAGCATCCGTATCTAGAGAAATGTTACCACCAAGATCAAGTGATATAGTGGAGTAAAGGTTATCAAGGTTATTGAGTGGCAAGACGGATCTTTTATGTGGGAGATTAAGGTCTAATGCCACCATTGTCAATGAATTCTGACTAGCATTCCAATTGAGTTCAGCAAGGAAGGAGGGATTGTACATGCTATACATCCTCTCTCTCAGCTTGATTTTGATTATCAAAAGTATGAGTGAGCTAATTAGTATGGCCCACCATGGTAGGAGTTTCGAGCATGTCATGTCAGACCTAGGAGAGGAGAGGAGACTAGCACGGGAGGCCTTGCGAAGCCTAGTGACATACAATTAGGAGCAGCGAGCTAGGACCTTGCGACAGAATATGGAAGTGTGTGAAATTCAACAAGTGCTAGCACTAGCAAGGAATAGGATATGCCCTAATGCCGAGAGGGAAAGCGTGCTAGAAGGAGATCTTACATTGAGTGAGCTTCTCATGAAGCGGTTGTTAGACAAAGCTTCCACCAAGAAAAGTGCCACTGCAATGGCAACCTTGTTGCTTGTAAGATTAGGGTTTACTCAGGGCTCTAAGAGCCAGTCTTAAATCCCTATAATCGTGAAGCAGTTAGATAAATATCAGTCAGATAATGACCCTTACAACTTCTTAGAGCAGTTCGAGCAGATTTGTGAAGTCATTGGCCTCACTGATCTCGCTCAGTGATCGCAAGCCTTCGGCTTATGCTTAGGCAACAAGGGAACGACTTGCTACACCAGTCTAGATGCCACAGAGTGCAATGACTTCATTTACCTAAAGAATCTCTTCATTAAGAGATTCTCGGAGGCTGGGTACTCAGATAATATACTAGTGTGGCTGATGAATGTCAAGTAAAGGGGTAAGAAAGATATTTGGGATTAGGTGACCCACATGAGGAGTCTCTTCAAGAGAATCCCAATTGGCGACGAGTGACCAACCGAGAGAGCAGTGTCCATAGTATTCATTAATGGAATATGAAGCGAAGAGCTCTACAAGGCCTTGGTCGGCAACTCAAGCTTACAATGAGATGTGCTCACGAGGGTCTTTAAAGAGGCCATTAGAGTGTACGACCAGCTCAAGGAGAGAAACTCCAAGATCTCAAATCAAGAGGCTAACTCTAGGAATTTTGAGAGAGCTTTGACGAAAAGCAAAAGATCAGGCCCAAGTACTTAGGATAAAAGCAAGGGTGCTGACTCAAGCCAGGAGCTAGCGGAGATGAAGATGGAGCTAGTTAGATTACAACAGATGATGAGACGACCAACACCCTCACATTCAATGCATGTATTGTGGCGGAAACCACCTGCTAGCTAAGTGTTAGGACCCTCGGTCCTAACCTTGTGCCAATTGTGGTAGGTTCGACCATGATGCCATGCATTGCAAGCTTCCGAGGAGACTCCTGTAACTCGCAACCATATAACCAACCATACCTAGTGAATAGGCCACCAAACTTCTTCAGAAAGGGAGCCCCATTGGCTCTCCTGGTACCCAATGATGCCAAGCTAGTCATTCCTAAGATTGAGATAAACCCTACAAGCATACCTAGACCACTTGGACCCTACGTGACCTATCCACCAAGTGATGCTCCAGTCCACTACGTGGAGGAGCCGAACAACGAAGAGCCTTACGTGCACCCTTACATCTCATATGACAAAGAGGACAATGCAGCCTTTATGGATTACAAACTAGTACTAGTGATGGTGTTAGGTAGAGAAATAAGTAGAGGCTTAGGAGGGCAGACCCAAGAGCCAATCACATGTTGGATATACCTAGCGAATAGGCCACCAAACTTCTTCAGAAAGGGAGCCCCATTGGCTCTCTCGGTACCCAATGAGGCCAAGCTAGTCATTCCTAGGATTGAGATAAACCCTACAAGCATATCTAGACCACTTGGACCCTATGTGACCCATCCACCAAGTGATGCTCCAGTCCACTACATGGAGGAGCCAAACAATGAAGAGCCTTACATGCACCCTTACATCTCATATGACAAAGAGGACAATGCAGTCCCTATGGACTACCGACTAGTACCAATGATGGTGTTAGGTAGAGAAAGAGGTAGAGGCTTAGGAGGGTAGACCCAAGAGCCAATCACATGTTGGACTTGTGGTCACCAAGGACATATCTCTTTGCATTACCCTAAAAGGGAGCAAGAAAATCAAGACAAGGCTAGTCAGAGATGCGTTGAATGTAGAATCACATACCTCTTTGTTGATTTCCCTAGACGAAAGCCATCCTCTAACTTGGCAAATGAGCCATCAACCCCATTGGGGTTGTTTGGTATTGAGACACTCGATGGGGAGGCCATGCCTATCCTGTTGCATGTCATGAACATGCACAGACAAAGCAGGCTGGCATATCATTGCCAAGGCGTATCAACTTAGACGTAGCCTTAATTGGGAAGAGGAGTCATAGGAGAAGAAAGAAGAAACTAGACGCAAGGGCCACACTGAAAATAGAGAGTGTCATAACACTACCTACGGGAAAGAAGGTGACAAATGCAAAAGTAAAAATGTCGGCCCCAAGGACAGCTAAGAAGGGAAGTGCAAAGGTCAGGGAGTACCCCAACCCAAAGCACCAACTTGAAGCCATCGAAAAGATGAAGGAGTGGGTGAAATAAGCCCAATAACATCTAGAAGACGCAAAACCCATATTGGAGGATGAGATCGATGATCTTTCAAGCATAAGCATGCAAGTGTCGCCTCCATAACCAAAATTGAGAGGTGGGACTGCACCACAAGCAATGCCACATAAACAAAGCCTAAACACTATACGGGCTAGCCAATTAGCCAAGATCATTGGCCAGGAAGTGCAGGGACAGGAGAGTGGCAAGCAGTTAGCAATCTCCTCACCTAACTGGTGACCACCCCATGACGCTAAGCCTAGGAGATCTGCTTAGGAAGCATCTACCGCCACTATGGTAAGAGCTGAAACAGTGGGTTGAAGGGTTGACAGAGCAAGCTGTCACCGTTGACTCACACGAACCTAATGATGAGACATAGATATTGAGTCTGACGTTGCATTCAGTGCCAAAATCTTTACACATTAATGTTTTTTGGGAGGGCACTAAAATGCATGATGTCTTGCCTGGGTGACGCCACAAGGAAAGGAATCGTAGACACTAGAGCAGGAGTCAGTGTGCTGAGCCATGTAGTGCTCCAGACCTGGGGTAACCCATCGGTCGAGACAACAAGGTTTAACATCACACCGACTAATGGGATGAAAGTGAAGCCATTTGGCATATTACAGAATTGGCTAGTCAAGATCGCAAGAGTCTAATTCTCGGTTGATTTTATATTCATGAAGGAAGTGGACTATGACATCCTGCTAGGCCAAGCCTGGATGCGCAATGCAAGAGTCATAGAGGACTAGGGCAACGGTATGATCTTCCTAGGAAATCAAATGGAAACAGTAAAAGTAGAGATTGACACCTAGAAGACCACACCGGTTGACCTAAATGCCATCTCCACTATGCTGAAGGGTGACATCCCAAATAGGAAATCTTATGGGCCACAAACTAAGTATATCCCTTGTCCTGAAGATGAGCGAGATTGGATACATGTCCTTGCTACAATCAACCTACCATTCTCGGACAACGAGGAATACGAGCAACTAGCTAAGGCAATTGGTAAGACTTGAGAAGAGCCCTCAGTGGTGGGCAATCTACATGATGGCTACGAGCACATAGAGAGGGCCCAATCTGGTCTTATTCCAAGTACTGAACAACAAGCGAGAGCTCCATGAGATCTTAGAGCACCTGACTGGCAAGTTAGCTAGTAACCCATCAGTGAACCTTAAACCACTCAAAGATCACTTAAACAAACCTTAGTGGCAATGGACCAAAGTGCACGACTTAAACTTGATGTACAATTGGGCCTTAGTCACCAATGAGAGGGGCAAGACATGTTAAGACCTAGGAGATAACAAGCAGTTGGACAAAGGTAGCTCTAACAATAAATATGAGGACTATTGTTCCTTCAATGATGAGAGTGAAGGGGAGATTGACACGATAGAACACGACAATGAGGGACGGGTGATAAAGCAAATACGAGTAGACTCCAAACCACACAAGGGAAATGCCTTTAGAATTGAAAGAGGAGTCATGTGTCATGAAGGAAAATACAACATTAATATTTGCACCTTGGATTAATTCCAGCCTTTGTAAATTCAACCCTAGCCTATGTGTACATGTGTGAACAGCCCTTAAGTTTGGAAAGAGGGTTAGAATAAAAGGGGACTAGAGGCCAAAGGCAAGACATCTTTTGATCATTCAATAATCTTGGCTTTACCATTTTCTTGGAGTTAGCTTCTTCTTAGCCTATGAAGCACAGCCATGGCCGTCATGTATTCTTGAATCCCCAACCATTAATACATGATGAGGATGTCTTGGTGCAATAGATTTGTTAATTCTTTGTTGTAGCTTAGTTAATTTTCAATTTCAGTTAGATTTCATTCCATGGTTGATTGCTTTCATTACATTGGTATCAGAGCCTAAGTTCTTGGTCCCAGTTAGTCCCTCATTTTCACCTAGTTACAACTTTCTAGTTACATGGAATTTTGAGTCACAGGTACACAAGTACGGGAGTAGTAGGGGAGTTTCCAAAGCATCTCTGGACCACAAGGACTGCATGCATAAGCATTAATGGCAGCTTTCTTGGGAGTTTACACCTCCAGACCACAAGGACTGCATGCACGAGCATTAATGGCAGTTTGGGGAGTTTACACAACTATAGCTGGAGGTATTTTGGTGAAGAGAGAGAAAAATTGATGTCCTATCACATCTTCCTCCATTTCTTCACCATCTTTCTAAAAGTAGCCTCCACCTTCTTCCGCTCTTCAACGTCCACAAGAATGGCTCCCTCGTGAAGCTTGCACAGCTTAGCTTCCATTGTTGCAAAAGCAGCGCAAGTTGATTGTGTGCCATGCGCATATATACTTCTCCGCCTTCTTTTCCGAAGGTCTGAAACGCAACCGCTGCAGCGACGGCAGTAGCAGGGATGCGTCTGCTAAGGAGGGTGGAAGGCCAGATGCTGCTGCAAGATGCGCCAAAGCGAGCTTCAATGGCTTCCTCTTAGCAGCAGAAGACCCTCCGGCACCTGCCTTCACCTTCTAGCTCTCTCGTAGCAGCTTCGGAGGAGGTTTTAGCAATATTTGCTTACTTCTGCAAGTCTGTGACCTCTGACTTAGCTTGCTGAAGATTGGCAAATGCTTCAGATAATGCTTTTGCCATCCTCCCCTCTTCTTCCTTTGCAACCACCAATTCTTGATGCAGACTATGCAACTCTTCAGTCGCTGCTGCGAGTTTGAGCTCAAGCTCCTGGATGGCTGCAAGGTCTTGCCCTGAAAGATCAGAGGTTCTGTCAGCATTCTTGGCTACGAGAAGAGCTGCTCTTTCTTTGCTTACTTCTATGCAAGCTAGCTTCACCAAAACCAGAGAATCATTGGTTCCAGAAATTTCACCTCAGACATAACCTTTTCCTTTGCAACATCCATAGATTGGCTTCCAATCAGGCCAGAAAGCAGATGCTTCGCCCCAAGATTAGAAGTCAAGATAACTACTGTGTTCGAGAAACTAACAGTCCGACCTTGCCCATCAGCCAAGCGTCCATCGTCCAGCTCTGGATCTGAGTACAGCTTCAGTCACTGCATCAACCGCCTGATCTTGCCAACCACACGCTGATGCAGACGTTCAACCAAACCTATCAGGTGCTCTTTCTCAGTCTTCTTATGAAGATGACCTGTGAGGCTACACGCTGACAAATATCCCGCAATCCCATCATAACCTGCTGAAGAAGCAATATCTGCTGCAGTACGACCAGAGGGATGTTCACGTGTTGGATCAGTCTCACCGTCCGTGGCTTCGCCCCAGAATAGAGGGATCTTAATATCTTTCAACTCTTCATCTTCATCAGCATCGGTCTGAGTTTGTAGATTGTTTACACTCTCTGCCAGCTTTTCTGTTTGTGGAACGTTTTCCAGGTCCCTGCAGCCAAGGGATTCTTCAACAGACAAGGATGTCCTCCCAGAGATTATATCATGGGACTGTGAAGCTGTGGTACTAGATCCGCATGATCTCTTAGCCCATGCAGACGAGCCTTCCGATTCCTCAGGACTCATTTTCATGGTTGAGCCTAATTTTGGTGTGCATGCTTGATTATCTTCTTTTCTTTGTAAGATGAGGAGGTCAATGTTCTTTCACTTGTGACCTCGTGAGCATCATCCACCTTATTGAATCCAATGTAATCATTAAAACCATTGCCTGAATCCGGCCGTCCGCTGCAACTACTGATAGAGCTGGATGGAGACATGAGTTTTTCCCCAACACCATAACTGCCATATGGGCGAGATTCACTCACTCCTGGTGTAGAGGGTATGTCAAATGAGTCTGAACTGTACCTTGGAGCAGAGGGAGGGGATGATTAATCCTTATTTGGAGTCACTCGCTTTCCCAGTTCTGACTGCTGCAAGCTATCAAAAGCAGAAAGTCTAATATCAAATTGTGTTAGCTGACCAACTGTGTCAAGTTGCACCTCCTGGTCGATATTACTTTCTGTCTGTCCTTCCAAGTCTATTCAAATGCAGCAGCAACTACTTTGTCACAGACTTGGGCATGGTACGTCGTATTTTCACATGAAGTATGCTGTCAGCATTGCAGTTCTGCAGCGGTAATGACAGGGAAACCGGTGCAGCAATGGCTTGTGCATAATCAGCTAGACTAATTGTGGTCTCTCCAAGAATGCCAAACCGAGACAAACCCATAGAAACAACAAGTTTGTACAGCTCTTTGTCAGAATCCTTTCCGCTGATATCCAGAGGAACATTTGCAGATTCTTGAAGGGCTTCAGTCCAGTGGCAAGTCCCATTTTTAACTGCCACCTTCCCAGTTTTTGAGATAACTCTGCCTGCCACATACAGACCACCTGCATCAAGAAACTGCATGGCTATCATATGGCTTTTGGTCAGTTTAGCACAGAGTTGAAGTGCTACTTGAACCATTGTTGCTGGCAACTTCATTGAGAGAAGCTTGCAAGCAGCAGACATGGTCCTGTGCTATTCATCTTCAGTCATATAGCCAGTGGGCTTCCCCAGGATAGCTTCCCACCTTCTCGATCTCCTGGATTCTTCTTAAAGATTTTGCAACCTGTGCTTGCTTGTTGGCATCCATTTCTGAGTATCACTTCTCCACCATCCTCTTCACTAAAATGCAGTAATGAGAGGGTCTTTTCAGGGCAGAGAATTGCTGTCATCACCATCATAAGATACTGAGACATCATTGGTATCCACATCATTGTTACTATTTGGCATATCAGAAGTTGCAGTGGAGACAAAGGATGATGTAGAGTTCTCCCAACAATCCAACCAAGCCATGATGAGTATTTCTCATCATTAGGAGAGAAAACTGCTTGATTTAGCAAATCTTTGCATCACTCTGATCATCAAGTATGACTTTGACAAGTGCATAGTTGACTGGTTAGTGGGTAATTTCAAGAAAGAAGAAGGTATTGACCTGCTGAGGGATAAGCAAGCTTTGTAGCGTCTTACTGAAGGCCAAAGTGGAACTGTCCACTCCAACACAGACTACTATAAGTTTGCCATTCATTACTGCCACAGCAGATGGGCCAAAGTACATTGGTTGGATGCATTGTGGGAGGATAGAGTGTGTCATCATCTGCACTGTCTAAAACAGGGTGCAGTCCAAACAGGAACAGATTTGGAAAAGTTGCTACAGAAATTAGTAGCATCATTCTAATGATAAATAGACAATTGGGATTGATACTAGACATCACAAGCTTGGATTGGAGCTAACAAATGCTTCATTTGGATACATATTTCTCAAGTTAGAGCCTATTTTGTTCCAATAGTTCACTAGCAGTTTACTATGGACAGACCTAGAGAATCATTTCCAGAATGGGGTGTAGGTACAAAATAATGCAAACCAAGATTCCTAATTGAAGGTAGACATCGTGGGCTTCGAGTGAAGCTATCAAACACCTCATTCTGATCAGAATTTCTCAAGTTATGGTTAAAACAATGCAACTAGGTACTTGAGACAGGGTGCTGTCTATTGTGGACAAACATAACAAATCATTTCCAGAATGGGGTATTGGAATATTTTAATGTGAACCAAGATTTTTAACTAGTACTAGACATCGTGGGTTTCGAGCAGAGCCATCAAGCACCTCATTTGGATCAGTATTCTTCAAGATATGGCCAAAACAGTGCATAGGGATAATCACAATAGCATGGTTACAGTGAACAATTTGGTCAGAGATGTAAGGGAAATGAAGTTGAAAGTTAAAGAGCTCGTATCCATCATTGATAGGAGCATTGCAGAAGTGTCAAATGTTCAACATGATGCTTATACATATGGTATATCTCATGAAAGAGAGAATGGCACTAATGCTTATGGATGTGTTTCCCATGATGCTCCAGTTCATGGATATAGTGACTATGGATCTTATGTCTTTTTTTCTTCAAATGGGCAAAGCCTTAGAAGTTCTTTTGGGCAATATGGATGCCATACCTCATGCCAAGATGATCAAGGTGATCCTTATCCAAATGGTTTTGGCCAACAACAAGGTGGTTTTGTCTATGGCATATTTGATCATGAGAGTAATCATACAAATGCTCATGGCCAGCAGCTTGATGCATTTGGGCAGCAGCAAGGATATTTTGGAGGGACGTATGCATATGAAGATCATGCTTCATCTTTGGAACCTACTCCAAAATACTGTGGACAGCATGCTGATGATCATTCCTATGGGGATGCCTATGTTTATGGGCAGCATTGCAGTGTTAAATGTAGTTGTCCTGAATGCTTCCAAGAGCAATCTTATAGGAATGAATATCATGTATCTTGTTTCCAACAACATCTAGTTGATGATGGGCAGCATGAACCATGTAATGCAGGAATTCATTATGGTCAGCCTATGGATACTAATGCAAGAATGTATACAATGCAAACCGAAGAGGTTAACATCATAGAGAAAAATGAAGAAGCTGATGAAGAAGACAACACTCAAGATGATGATGACAATGAAGAAGATATACAAGAGAATGATCAAATAGAAGACCAAGAGCAGGAATTTCAGAATGAAGATAGTGAAGAAGATGAAGATCAAAATGAAGAAGAGAGTTTAATCGATAATGAAGAACATGAGGATGCAAAGATATGTGATGATGGTTCACAAGGAGAGTTAGTTGCAGAAATGGATGAGAATGCATATCCATATGATGATGAGCTACCTTGGGATAATCATGTTGATGAGATACATAAACCCATCCTTGGTCATGATTCTTATGATTCCATGGTTGATCTACATCAGCCCATAGTTGATCAAGGACTGCAACTACCTAATGGCGTTTCTTCGGATTCTCATGTATATGATTTTGAATATGGTGCTGATATGTCATATGATTTGAATGCATCATTTCCCTATGATTCAGGCATTCATGATGGCAATCATGAGTTCTTGGGTGGTTTCCCATTTGACCCGGGAGGTATAGATGATATGCATGATTCTTGGACAGGTACCCATGATTATGACTATTATTTTTGAGGGATTTCCTTTTGATCCCGGGGGTACTTGATATCTTTATTTGGAGTATTGCCTACAAGGTAGTAACTCATAAATGCACGCTACAATTTTAATGATTTTCCTATGGTTACTACATATGGAAAAGTGCATTCCAAAGACAAGGTAGCTTACAATCCAAAATTTCTGTCATAAAATAAATTGACTTATCTCAGTCAATTTGCAAGATTTATGATTGGGGAAGGTACTATATGATGTCTACTTCATTATGACATCTCATATGCTAAAAACCGACATGTACTTCAAAAGTTATGGCCATTCTCCTACAACAGCCCTGTTTGGACAGCAGCCAGTTTTCTCACAGTTTGGCATGCAAAAGGTCTTCTTTTCATGGACAGTGCTTTCTTATCACTTGGAAGATGAATGGGCATGATTACTATCATCCTTGACTTGGATTTAGTCCATTACTTCTTGGTTTTGAGGACAAAACCATCTTCAGGACGGGATGGTTTGTCATGAAGGAAAATACAACATTAATATTTGCACCTTGTATTAATTCCAGCCTTTGTAAATTCAGCCCTAGCCTATGTGTACATGTGTGAACAGCCCTTAAGTTTGGAAAGAGGGTTAGAATAAAAGGGGACTAGAGGCCAAATGCAAGACATCTTTTGATCATTCAATAATCTTGGCTTTACCATTTTCTTGGAGTTAGCTTCTTCTTAGCCTATGAAGCACTCAGCCATGGCCGTCATGTATTCTTGAATCCCCAACCATTAATACATGATGAGGATGTCTTGGTGCAATAGATTTGTTAATTCTTTGTTGTAGCTTAGTTAATTTTCAATTTCAGTTAGATTTCATTCCATGGTTGATTGCTTTCATTACATCATGTGCATAGATTGCAATCGCACCTGGTTGGAGCACATAGGTGCAATAGACCTTGAGCAAGTATGCCTAGTCCAACCGAGTGCTATGCCATTGCTCAAGACAGATTCACCATTGGAGCTACGACCACCTAGAGAGACTCACTCTTCTATAGCGAAGATGGAGAGTTTGATTCCGAATCAAAAGTAAACTTAGATAGTCATCTCGATATACCTTGACCTTCCAAGACTAGACGCACCAAGGGGGACTTACCCATCCACCTTAGGCGCCGTATATTAAAGGAGGGAAGAAGGAAGCAGCCTGATGCCAAGAGGCATATTCCACGGTGGATTCCGTGAGACTACGGTGGATTCTATGAGTTTTTTATTCCATGGTGGATTCCGTGAGTTTTTTATTCCATGGTGGATTCCATGAGGTTTTGCGATGGATTCTGTAAAACTATATTTTTTTTTCAGGGCTCACACACAAGGTGGATTCCTTGTGCGAGAAGTTGACAGGGACACGTGTCCTTTTCAGGCATCATGTTAATTTAATGTGCATGTGGGTGATTCCATGGCAGGTGATTTCGTAAAATACTTAAATTAATGAAAATTTATGAGTTTAGAGTGCACTCATATTAAATTAAGGTTAGGACAGAGTTCCAACCTATTTATTTATTTTGTAGTTGAAGACTGCTAGATATTCACTTTTGTCGGTTTAATTTTATTATTTTCTAACAATTGTGAATGCTTCAGCTAATGTGTAGAGCAAGTAGTGGTGGTGTTGGGAAGCATTGGACAATAGCATGTATTCAAATTACCTAGAAGAAATTATCATTTTTGATGGCCCTGTGCCTTATCATTAAATACGTGGCGTTAATATTTATTTACGTACACTTATTTATTGAAGCGCTTGACAAATATTTATTATTTTGTATGTGCATGGGTGTACGGTTTAAATATTTCATTATGGGACATCTCAAAAGCTAAAGCATGTCAATTGTTAAATTGGGCTATTTTTGAGCTTTGAGATGAATAAATTTATAAATACATGCCTTGTAAAGTGCTCACACAAGGCATGGGGGGATATTGTACTCAATTTGTCTCTTTTCTTCATGTCGTGCAAATCTATCTTCTTGTTTTTTGAGCTTAAGTAGAGTTCTTTTGTTCTTGAGGACCTTCCAACGCTCCCTACGTACTCATCCAGCATCTGATTTGCATACTAGTGGTACTAGAGTGAAGATGAGATCAAGGGCTTCCAATCGCTTACCATCTCGCGCAAAGGTGAAGCTCCTGGAACGAACGGGATCTATAGTCAGGAACCATCAATATTAGCATGTTCCTGGCAGTGAAGAACCCCCTGCTGTACTGTTGGATCATGAAGGACCACTCTTTGTTGATGGAGGACCACTTCCCAAGTTCCTTTGTTAAGTCTTTTTCTTCTCAAAAAAATAGACAAGAAATTTCATCAAAGTTAAGTTATAAGCTTAAAGAAAAACTTAAGCTCTCCAAAGTTTAATAATCGGCAACAGCAGCATGTACTGATCATTGTCGTCGCCGTGAAAAAACCGCCAACATCCTCACGCTGTTGACACGATTAAGTAAAGCTTTCTTTTATCCAAAGCTTAAAGCTAAGCTTTGCTAAAGTCACAATTTAACCTTTAAATTCCCTTCCTAGCGGGCGTTCACACTAAGTTCTTCTCCAAATCAACCCCCGATCGATTTTACAACTCCAGCAACCCCTTGTTTGTATTTACACTCTGACAGAGCCAATTTCCAGCAAGCAAATTGTTATACGCAGCCTACACGTACGAAGTATTCGTTGGAAGAATGACTTCATCAATTTTCGTACCCATAAAAAGAAGAAAGATCGCAAAATGCCTTGTAAACCCAAACTTGAGCTACGCTCATCCCGCTAACAAGATTTCGAGTGTGTGAGGTTGTTTGAAATTTTGCAGGATGTCCGATCAAACTATGGAAGATTTTATTGCCAAAGGTGATTTAGCAGAACCAACGGTGGAGAAAAAATTGGACCTAATTATGGTGCACCTTCAAGAGGAATGAAGAGCACGTCAAACTTTGCAAGCTCAGTTGGCTACTCTTCAACGATCCACTGTCAATCAAGATGGACTGCAACCGAAGATGTTATGCGATGTACAATCGATGCGACACTCGAAGCACAATCTATCAGGAAAAATGCCAAGATAAGTAAAAGAAATTTCAAATTCCGTACTTTTAATGGGCAACGTGTCGGAAAAATTGTTCTCACTTTTATTAGTCAGATTGATGATTATTTCCATGAAGAACAGTATGCCAAAAAAGACAAACTCAAGTGTGTCACTAACCATTTAGTGGACAGAGCATCGTTATGGTGGACTGTTGTTCACAAAAGTATTGATTGTCCTACTACTTGGGAGGCTTTTCAAAAGAAATTTTTGCATAATTTTCTTCCATCTCAATTGCATGAAAGAGTAATCAAATAGTGGGATCTTTTACAACAAAGAGATCATGAGCCTATTTTGCAATACACTGAGCGTTTTTGGAACGCCTTATTGCAACTTAAAATGTTTGAAGATGTACCTAAGGCAATCCACAAGTGCAAGTTTATGTCTGGTTTGCTTGGTCACTTCTATGCGGAGGTGAATATGTACAAACCAACGACTCTGGAGGATGCGATTTCTTTGGCCCATGATGTTGAAGACAAAATTCAAGGACAAGAGAAGCGACCACAATAATTTCCAACTAACGATAACTTCTGTACAAAGCAATTCAATTCTAACTTTCAAAGATTCAATCAAAATCGCTTTATTCCATCTTCTTTCCATAAATCTTAGGCACGATCCCTTGCTTTACCATCAAACACAAATTCAAATCCTAAGCCATCTTTCCTAACATACCTAAACTCCCAGCCATTACCAATAATGTTTCCAAAGCCAAGCCTATAGTATGCTACAAGTGACACCAACTTGGACATCTAGTGGTGAATTGTCAATCCAAAAAGCCAATTGTTCACATCAACTACTTGGGAGAGATTGAAGATGAAGACCATGAAGAAATGCCAGACTTCACGAAAGACAATGACGATATCAGTAGTACTTCAGATACTTTACCAGGTATGCCAAATCCTCATTCATTATCAACGATGAAATGTCTTGTGCATGGTAAAGAAAAGATTGTTTTGCATGCTGATGGGAGCACACATGATTTTATTTCTGCAAAATTGGTCAAAGAATTGAATTTACATACTCTTCCAACTCATTATCACATAAAAGCTGCATTCTTAGGTACTAGATACAATGGTACACAAGAAGTTCATGATTTAGAAATTAAAATTGGTGATTATGTTGAGCACAGAAATTTCTTGGTTGTGCCTTTACAATCTAGTGACATTATGTTAGGAATGCATTGGCATCATAAATATAATCCCAATATAGATTATTCCACACATTCAATGAAAATTCATTCTAATGGAAAACAAATCACATTACATGGTACACACACTTTAGATAATTTTCCATTGCTTAGTCACACACAAGCTAAATGTGCATTAAGAAAAGGTAGCAAATCATACTTAATATGGGTGAATGAAATTGAAGCTAAAGAAAATCAGATGCATCCTAGGCATGAACAATTTTTTTCACAATTAAAAGATTGTTTTGTTATTGACTGACCACCTGGTTTACCACCTACACATCCTGAATATCATAAAATAGACTTAATTCCTGGTTCACAACCACCATGTAAAGCACCTTATAAACACTATCAAATTGAACAGAAAGAAATCCAAACCTAAGTTGAAGAATTGTTAACTCGAGGACTCATTAGGCCCAGTAGTCTTCATTTGGTGCACCTGTCCTGTTAGTTAAGAAGAAAAATAATACTTATAGGATGTGCATTGATTATCATGTCCTAAACAAGATCATTGTTAAGAATAGATATTCGATCCCTAGGGTAGATGACCTCATGGATAAACTATAAGGCGCTACAACATTCGGCAAGATAGATCTCAAATCTGGATATCATCAAGTATGATTGGATATACTTGATATTTTCAAAACTGCATTTAGAACTCAATTTGGTCATTATGAATTCTTTGTTATGCCCTTTGGTTTAACTAATATACCAACCACATTCAATCATATGATGAATTGCATATTTTTGAAGCATCAGCATTGTGTAATTGTTTTCTTTTGATGACATATTGGTTTTCAATAAAAATGAGAACGAGAGTTATGAACATTTATCTTTGGTTTTCAAATTATTGAAAGAGAATCAATTATATTCTAACCCTGAAAGGAGTGAATTTTTCCAAACCCGCATTGAATACTTAGGACATATTGTTTCTTCTGATGGTATTAAAGTTGATCCTAAAAAGATAGAAGCAATTTTGAATTGGCCAATCCCTAAAAATATGCATGAGTTATGTTCTTTCTTAGGTCCTACTAGCTTTTATAGAAAATTTGTGAGAAAATTTTCATTGCTTGCATTACCTTTAACGAAATTATGAAAGAAAGGTATTGTATATCATTGGTTTGATAATCAGCAAAAGTCTTGATTTACTGAAATATGCCTTAACCCATGCCCCTATTTTGCAATTACCTGACTTTAGTAGACCATTCTTTCTAGTAGTTATTGATGCTAGTGGATCTGGAATAGGAGCTATCCTTATGCAAGATTCACATCCCATAGCCTATTCTAGTTGCAAACTTAAACCCTCTAAACTCAAGTATTCTACCTATGATAAGGAATTGCTAGATGTAGTATAGGCCTTATGTCAATGGAAATACTATTTAATGGGATCTAAATTCATGATCAAAACTGACCAACCATGTATCATGCGTCTCCTTAGTTAGCCACAAATCTCTGACCGTCATATCAAACGGGCTACTTTTATTCAAACTTTTCATTCACTTATCTAATATCAATCCAAAAAAGAGAATGTTGTTGTCGATGCCTTAAGTAGAAGACAGTCTCCATAATATCTCCCTTATATCTTTTGATTCCCTTAACCCTATGAAAGATGCCTATGACCAAGACTCCAGTTTTCAAGCTGATTGGAATAAATTAGTTGCTAATAACTGGATTCCAATAGATTCATTGCCTTACTCTAAAGGATTTAAGTTTTATGAGAAAATGTTGTGTATAACTGTTCCATTTAGATCATTTGTATGGCACGAAATTCATTATCCCCCATATCAAGGCCATAGAGGTATTATTTCTACTTTACGTACATTGGTTGAAAATTTTTACTGGCCACAGATGGAATCTGATGTTTCTAACTTTGTATCTAAGTGTTTAATTTGTCAAAGAGTTAAGGGACACCATGGTAAGCAATATGGTTTGTTAATACCTTTACCAATTCCTGAACGACCATGGGAACATATTTCAATGAATTTTATAGCTAGTTTGCCTAATACCCAAGTTAATCATGATATGATTCGGACTATTGTAGATCGATTTAGCAAACAAGCATATTTCATTCTATGCAAGAAAACATTAACTGCATCTCAAGCTGCAAAATTGTTTTTGAAGACTATTTTCACTAACCATGGTTTACCAAAAGTTATTATTTCAGATCGTGATTCTAGATTCTATAATAATTTTTGGACTAATTTGTTTGCTAATTTAGGTACTAAGATTGATTTCTCATCTGCATTTCATCCTGAAACTAATGGGCAAATAGAAGCTACTAGCAGTACAATATTAGATCTTTTGCGTGCATGCACAATTTCAAAACCTCAAACATGGGATACACACTTGCATTTACTTCAATTTGCATACAATAATACACTACACATTGCTACACAAAAATCACCTTTTGAAATCATTTATGGACATAGATTGCCTACACCTGTTACATCATTGTCAAAGAAAGTTAAAGCTGCTGATGATATTGCCAATATGCATGCTACTATTTTTGCTGAAGTCAAGGACATAATCGCGAAAGCCCAGCAATCATACACTAAACAAGCTAATAAGAAAAGAAAAGTTATGAGTTTCAAAGTTGATAATTATGTTTGGTTATGCATTGAAAAGAGAAGATTACAAAGTGTTGAGAAACACCATGTTGTTAAGTTAGCTCCTAGATTTTATGGACCTTTCAAGATTATTTACAAAATCAATGACAATGCATTTAAATTAGAACCATCCCAACACTGGAAAATCCACAATACTTATCGTATCAGTTTGTTATGAGCTTTTAGAGGCCAATTACTTGTTCACCCTGTCTATGAAAACCCTCATTTGTTAGAAGAAGAAACTAAAATCCTTGAACCTGAAACTATTCTAGACACTGACTTTATGACCACTAGAATTGGTCGTAGATACTCTAGATATTTGGTTAAGTTTAAAAATCATCAAGGAAGTCTCATTGCTCTCTTGCAAGAGTACATAGACATCTTTGCTTGGTCCTTGGAGGAACTCAAAAGGGTAGATCCAAGTGAAGTAGTGACTCACAATGTACCCATGACACCTGACATAACGTGGGTCAAAGCAATGACTGTATCCCATGAATCTAAAGCATGCCCACGCTGTCAAGGAAGAAATTAATAAGCTAATGAGAGCAGGATTCATCTACGAGATTGAGCACATAGATTGGTCTCACCCATAGTCATCGTACTAAAGAAGAATGGGAAGATCAGAGTGTGCATCAACTATAAAAAGGTAAATGCTACTACATAGAGAGATAATTATCCATTGCTGTATATTGAGCACATGCTCGAGAAAGTGGCTCGTAAAGAGGTCTACAGTTTCTTAGACGGCTTCTTGGGGTACAAGCAAATCCAAGTGCACCCTAAAAATAGGCACGATACCACATTTGCCACTGAGTGGGGAGTCTTTGCCTACATAGTCATGCCCTGTAGGTTGACTAACATGCCACCTACCTTCTAGAGGCTCATGTGTGCTATATTCAAGGATATGCTTAGGAAGGAGTTAGAGGTTTTCGTCGATGATCTGTGTGTTCACTCCACTTGGAAGGAGCACGTAAACAAACTGCGAGTTGTCTTTGAACAGTGTCGATTATATCATCTCTCCTTGGACCCCTTAAAGCGCTAGTTTTGGGTGAAACACAAATACATCCTAGGGCACGTGTGTCGAAAAACAACATTGCCTCGAAAGTCAAGGTTATCGTCAATCTTCCACCACCAACTAATTACAAGGGAGTTCAATGCTTCCTAGGCCATATAAGGTATTATCGACAGTTTGTGTTGAATTATGCGTTGATTGCTGGACCTCTATACAAGCTGTTGGTTGTATTCGAATGGACCAAGGAATGCCAACACGCGTATGAGGGGTTGAAAAAGACTCTAACCTTTACACCATTTCTACGAGCCCCAGACTAGACAATCACTTTTCATGTTCACATTGATGCTTCTAAGTTCGTTGTAGGAGTGGTGTTGTGCCAGCATGGTGAACACAACTTAGACTATCCTGTGAGCTTTGCTAGCAAATAACTCACAGATACGGAAATGAATTATTTGACAATGGAGAGAGAAGGTTTAGCCATGGTATTTTCTGTAAAGAAGTTTCGGTATTATCTTTTGGCTACACCTTTTACCTTCTTTGTTGACCATCAAGCCCTGCTTTACCTCGTTAATAGACCGTGCACTACAAGATGCATAGCTTGATGGTTACTTCTGCTTTTAGAATTCGACTTCTCCGTGGTCGTGCATAAAGGAAAGCAGCATTATATGGCTAACCATATGTCTTGCATCCCCACGGGAGAAGCCGCTAGACAGGGCATGATGCCCATCTATTCAGCCTATCCAGTTCTAAAGATTTGTTTAGAGTTGATTTGACGCCTTATTGGGCAGATGACATAGTCTAGGGGGTACTTGAGCACGGACTCCCTGAACAATCGATAGAAAAAGCCCAACTTAGGTAACTAATTCTCAAAATCCACTTGTATCAGTTGATAGTAGGCCAACTCTCTCAGCTAGGGCAAGACGGACTACTACGCAAATGTGCATCCGGGCATGAAATGCATGAGCACTTGCATAGGCACATAACGAAATAGCAGGAGGGCATTTCAGTGGAGACACAACATCCTGCAAGGTACTACAGTCTCAGCTATGGTGGTATACTCTTTTCTGAGATGCAACACGATTCGTGAGGCATTGTGATGAGTGCCAAAGGGCCAAGGTACATGTTTGCAAGGACAAAATGGAGTTGAGTCCAATCATTGCAAGGCAACCATTTGAGAAATGAGGAATCAACTTCATTAGGCCAATTAGTCCCACCGCACAATACTCACAAGAGAGATACATCATTGTTGCCACAGATTACCTCACAAAATGGGTGGAAGCACGAGCTACAAGAAAAAATGATGTGAGGACCATTGCCAAGTTCCTTTGGGAATAGGTAATCTCAAGATTTGGCTGCCCCGTTGAACTCGTTAGTAGCAACCAAGGTATGCACTTCATCAATGAAGTGATTGCTCATCTCATATCCACCTTTCTAATCATCCATCAGAAATCCTCACCATACTATTCTCAGGCTAATGGCCAAGCTAGGTCTATAAATAAAATTCTAGTAAATGTCCTAACCAAGGTAGTCTCTGCTTTGCGAAGCGACTGGGATAACAAACTCATGGCAGCCTTATGGGCCTACCACACAGCTTACAAAATGGAAGTGGGACCAGACTCCCTTCGTGTTGACCTATGGGACTGAAGCAATTCTACCTATAGAGTTCTTTGTTCCTAGCCTGAGAATCGCTTAGCAAAAGAGATGGGATAGAAAGGAGGCATGGACAAAGCGCCTAGTTGAGCTAGAACACTTTATCAAAAACTTGACTTCTAGCCACCCACGCACTAATATGTAAGAAGGAAAGACACAAAATCTGGTTTGACAAGCACGTCAAGCAGTGCAATTTCAAACAGGGAGACTTGGTACTGCTATACTTGGTCAACAGACATAAGCAAAAAATGAAGTTTAGAGCGTTAGGGCCTTTCTAAGTTCACACCATCAATCGAACTGGCAATGTGGAACTCAAAACCTTAGAGGGTGAGGCATAGGCTTCTTCAATGGTAGCCGCATAAAGAAGTACTACCCTCTCGTGCACCCACTGCATGAGCTGCCAATGCTTGAATCCCCTATCAATGTGCGAGTGGCCACTATCACAAACATTGATGAGGAGGATGAGAAAGAAGTAGAACTAGCCTACCTGAGCATAACAGTCACTACTGAGCACACACATACCTTCAATGCATTGATCAATGAGGGAGCTAACTTTAATGTCTTAACTCACGATCATTGGACTCACATTGGTAGACCGCAGTTACAACCCACCAACACTAAACTCAACCCATATGGGGGCCGATCATATGCACTCTTGGAAAAATTCAAACTAGCGATCTCTATTGAGTTTGAGAGCATACCAATGATCTTTTACGTGTTGCCAAACATTAAGGATGCAAGTACAGAATCCTTGCTAGGACGCACATTTAAAAAGCAATCTCATTGCAATGTTGACTATGAGTCTCAGCGCATTAACCTCGCTATAGGCAATGTGCATATAATCACCGCTTCCGGCAAGGGCTACACGATTCCTGCAAAGTCTGCAAAGCCACCAATAGAGAAACCCACCGTCAAGTCTAAGGAGGCAGGTCATGACCTCGGGTCATGACCTATCACAATCTGCCAAACCTCAAGACGAGTGAATCACTCAAGCCAAAGTTGAGGCCTATAAACCAAGGCTTCAATGGATGCCTAAATGTCAAAACCCACCCCCTAGGAGCACACATCCCCAACCATGCAAGGCTAAGAATCCACACTCGAAACCTAGGAGACCAAAACCAAACCATAGACATCGACGTACGGTCAAGCCGCGATGGGTTCCCAAGACCTTATTTTACAAGTCAAGGCTACTATGAGGGTAACACCTGGATCTGGGTACCTAAAGCCAAAACGGCCAAGGGCTCTACTCAAATGCCGCCCTCACACTTGACCACACAAAACATCCGGACGAATTAGGCACTCAAGCTACTAAATCCATAGAATCTCTGAAGCCCATCCCTGCAGAACCTAAAGTAATCTATAGGCCTAAACTGCAGCCAACTATAAACAAAGTGTCTCAACCTGGGTGCCTACTAGTGCCCCTCAAACCTTAAAAGCACCCCTAGCAACCGCAACTAGCCTATTGCACAAGAGGCCAAGCCAAAACCACAGAATCAACTAGAGCCACAACAATCAACTGGCTAGCTGAACTCTCTAGTTCAATCATACCCCAACCACCTACAGGCCTTACTCTCTTATGAGTGGAGATCAATTCTAACCTTTGCTGCGGACTTCACTAAGAACACAAGGGATGAATTGGTTGCTTGCCTTAGATGCTTAGATTCCACCTGCCGATCACTTGCTAAAAGTTATGATCGCTTGGACTTAGACCTTTTGGAAGAGCCTTTAACAAACAGAGGTGCATACGCTACCTTGCTTATAGGAAGAATCCAAATTTGTATTCGTTAAGGCTGCCAAAGCAATTGAGGAGCTAACCGCCACCAAGATTTCCCATGAGCAAGCACAGAAATGATGCCTCATCACATCATATGACAAGCGCACTACCTATGCCACCGACCAAGAAATCAAAGAGTTAAAGCAGCTTGGTGACAATGCCTCTTATTTCTTGAGGAAATGGTATGCTCTTCGACTTCAATGGGAATTTGAGGGTTGGAAAATCATAACTATTGCTGAACAAAGATGTGCTATCAAAACCTCATAGTATGACCCTACTTATGTATCTCCAACCTCCTATAGGGTTTTGACAACAATTCGTAACAGACCCCTAGAAGAGATCAAAATAGATGAAATTTTAATTTGTGAGCTAAGGAGAAGTGTCAGAAATCTTGGAATGAAGGGATTGCTTGAAGGAAAAGACTACTAATGTGCTTAAGCATCTCAAGTCAGCAAGCATGAAGTCTTTCCTTTTGTGAGCAATTCTTTTGAAAAGCACTAATGGTGAATATGGCTTCATAATAGGCAACCATCATGGCAAGCCAAGAAAAGACTTGGCAGATTGCATTTCTCGAAAGAAGAATAGACAAAATATGGCCTCTCAGTGGAGACAAGGGCTTTCAATCAGTTTAAATTTTGGCATACCTTCAACCTAGAGGATATAGCCATCTAAGAACAGCCGTGAGGCAGAACATTAAGCAGTCCAATCTACAGAAATACATGGAAGCAGTGAGCCAAGGGGTAGACTACATCCATTATGCAGAGTTTTTACGAACTTTTCACAGGAACTGCAGCACCGTGATTGTGCGAGAGGGAGAAGAAAATCATCAAGTGTAGATTAAATTGACCCCGAGTTGGTAGAAAGAGCATTGGGATTGGCAAACAAAGTGGAGAGAAAACCGAAGAGAGATGAATACGCCATGCTAGGGATGGACAAGGTGAAGGTCCACACCAACGATGGCATCAACTTGGCAGATATTCTGGATCCCAAAATCCAAATTCAGGCCAAGATGGTGCATGCATTGTTCTCTAGTCAGAGGTACAACACAATCATGAGCTGCATTAATGTCCCCCTACTAGAGAGCATTGCAGCACAATCACTAGACGAGGTGAACCTCAACGGTTTTGTAAGAAAGACATCAAGACCTCAACAAAGGCTCTAGCAATAGGAGGACAACCTGCCGGAGGAGAGTCACCTACCACCAAGACTAGAAGAAAGCCCTCAACTTCAAAAGCCTCAACCATTGGATTTAGTGGGGTCCTCACCGCCATCATTAGAGAAGCCTTGGGGCAAGGGTAGGGAGGAGGAGAAGGAGTTGATGAAACACCGAGCAGTTTGCCACCTCATCAAGAATAAGAGGCACATTCCAATGGAAGGACGATGAGCGAGGAAGGAGAAGACAATGAACAAGAAGAGCAGGCTAGCCGGGGAGAGGCTACAAAGACAAAGAAGAAATTTGCACATGAAAAGCAAGAAGAGGAGAGAAGGAAGAAAGAAAAGGCAGACTTGCAAAAGGCTTGCAAGGATTCCAAAAACGCCGAGGAGGAAAGAAGGAGAAATCAGGAAGAGGAGGGGTGTGGGAGCTTTCGCTCAACCGCCAAGACCGAGGGACCGCTTATTGTTCAAGCGTTCCAAGCTGAGCACTAATGGCTACCTCTCACATAGCCGATGTGCCATCCAAATCTACGGGTGTAGTGAGCTTATCTCCATGCCGATCGAATTACCTCCTCTCTCGCGCACTCCGGTAGCTCCACAATCCAAGTGCAAGCTTCAAGCAAGCTCCATCCTCAAGCTCCATGCTCCAAGCTCCATAGCCGCGAGCAAGACAAGAGAAGAGAAGAGAAGAGAAGAAGAGAGGAGAAGATGGAGAGCTTCTCCTCCTTGGTCCCTCACCCTCACACACTCACTCCCTCACACTCTCACACTCCCTCTCTCAAGCACAAGCTCAAGCAAGCAAGAAGAAGAAGAAGAAGAAGAAGAAGAGACCCACTTTTGGCCACACACGAGAATGAGCTTCTCATCCACTTTTCAACTTTATATACAAAACCCTAAATCCCTTTTGGACGGTCATCCCCTTATCCCCTTTTTTACATGGCCAGCCATGGCCTAGGCCCTTTTTCCCCTTGTCCTCCTATCTTCCTAGCTTCCTTCCTACCGCCCATCTACCTTTACAAATTGCACGGGTGAGAGCCCGATGCTCTTTAAATTAAATCATGATGCGCTTGCGCTCTTTTACAAAATTATTGACTTGCGCTTTTCCTTGTGCACCTTTTTCCCTTATTTAGGACTTTTCTGCGCTTCTTGTGTTTCTAGATTTTTCTTGGCGGACCTTCATCTTCCGTTTCACTTTGCCTTGACCTTTGTCTTCTGCTTTAGCTTTTCCAGATTTTCTACATTTTTTGTCTACCATTTTTCCACCTTGTTCATCTACCGGTTATCATTACCCCCCACCTAGACGAGTGCCAGTCCCATGGCACTCACCGTCGTAGGTAGCAGGCTTTGGCATGCACTGAAGACGTGGGTGAAAGGGACATCGGTGGTTGCCGTGGAGGAGTGTTGGTGGTGGTGTGGAGGAAGGTTGTTGGGGGCACGTTGGTGGCCTAGGTGGTTGGTGAAAGGGTTGTTGGAGTTAGTGGTAGGGATGTTCTTTGTTAGGGATTGCACTGATGGCTAGCACAAGTGTTGGTTTGTTGGGGATTCTGCACATGACAATTCTTTGCGAGCATGCAAGATGATAAAGGATAAGAATTCAGAGTTGGGTGTCGATGAAGAGCGAACAACACTTTCATTGGAGTCTTTAATACCTGCAATTGAAAATCTCTCAGAGGTGGTCTCTCCCTAGGGTTAGTGCTAGTCTTCTCTATCATGCACAAGACATAGTTCAATTAGTTTGGGAGACAGGTCGAACTCTAAGCAAGCTGAGAGTATTGTCCTACACTTGAGGACCCAAACTGTGTATATACTTCGGTGCAGATATTATGTGAGTGCTCATGCATACTTAGATATTACGTAGTTAGAAGATCATGGGCTGGTTTCTCGTAACAATGTGTGGATGAAGCAAAGTTGTCCATGTTGAGAGGAAGTACACGTGAAGGGGTATGAGACATCCTTTGTGTTGTGACTGCATGATGTAGCCTAATTGAACACAAGGACACCGCACTTTCTGTACACTACAATCAAAAGGCCTCTTATACACACTTTTAGACGCGATACAGCCTCGCGTCTATAATCGCATGTATAAAGGAATTTACATGCAAAAATAGACGCGCAACAAACGCACATATACACGCGTGAATACAAGCGCATAAAAAAATCAAAATTGTTATTTATTTAATTTATTATATGCGTGTGCCAGCGCGTCTATCTGGCAAATTAGATGGGCATATAGACACGCCCGTAGACGCGCTTTTACAAGCACTCATAGACGCGAACGGAAAACAAAAAATCTCTTTTTTAAAAAAAGATATTTAATTTTATTTTTAAATTTGAATTATCTAGCGCATGTATGAGCGCGTGTACTCTGCATTTTAGACGCGCTTATAAACACGTGTTTTCTACAACTTAGATGCGCAAAACAGAACTGGGTTTTTCCCCCTCCCATACATTAGATTGTGCATTTGGAAAAAAGACAATGGATCTAAAAGCATGAGAATTGAAAATAAAAGTCCATGTATTCACTATAGATCAAAAGCATTTATATGGCGAGTTTAAGTACTTGCGACCTAAAGCGTGGCCGCAAGTAGTAGGCTCAAAGATGGATAATACATATACAAGAAAACAAGGCCATAGAGGAGGTATGGTGCTCCTCTACGAATCTAAAGAAGAAACATCTTCTCTAGCACCACCATGGCTACTAGCGTCGCTATCCCCCTCCTCGCTATGCTCCACATGTGGGTTCGCCTACACACACAAAAGATCAAGGTTGCTTACGTAGACATGGTGGAGAAAAAGTTATAATTAGCTATACTTTTAATAGGAAAGTAAGAAAAACGTACCTCCTCTGGCTGTCGAATCCTCATAGCCCGGTTGTATTGGTCCTTAGTGATGAGACCCTCCTCATAGAAGTGAAGCCATGTGGCTGTGCGGTTATAGCCTCGATGGTAACCTACCTCTCTAGGAGTAGGTATCCTACCAACGATAATAGTCTGCAAAACAATCATGATATATATAAACAATTATGAGAGACAATGTATTAGAACAAATTATATAAAGAATTGAAAGAAATATAAATTTTTAAAAACTAGAAATCAAAATATACTTACAAACTCTACCTCCCACGACTCTCTACCACCCAATCCGTAATGCGACGATCCCATGGTTTCCATTTGAATCCGTCGCGCCTCTGCGTGCTGGCGACTCTTCACTTTCTCTGCTACTTTCTTCTTGGCTTTCTTCCACTCTATGTGGTGGCACATAGGTGGTTGGCTATAGGCTCCACGCCCCTCCTCCTGCCTCCGTAGTGAGTCCTTGGCGCGTGTCATAAGGTGGGATCTTTTGTTGTGAAGCAAATCCCTCATTTTTGTGCATCCCCAATCATCCGAGAATCGCTGACCCTCAGGATTTGGGTACCTCTTATGGGCTGCCCTCAACATCTCCTACCACAAGCTGCTTTTCTGATTTTTGAAGTAGACGAAACAATCTTTATACGTCACATGCACAATGCTCCTCATGTACGCCATTACATCCCTTTCTTCATCATCATGGAAGATGCTACCAGTATCTGTAACTCTATAGTACTGACGTATAGGCTCCTCTACGTGATCTACTGGTGAGGGTGATCGCTCGCCACCTCCTAGGCAACCCCCACACAAGCCTCGTCCTCCCCCTCGACTCTCCCTCCTCCCTCTCTGTCGACTACCCTCTGCCTCACTAGATGCACGTGCGTTGGCTGACGCTTGTGCTTCAGCCGATGCATGTATAGGTGCTGCACGTGGAGTACCTGCACGTGGAGTACCTGCAATTGGAGTTTAGGAAGTAGTGCCAGGAAAAGACGTCAGAGGCATTCCAGACATGACGTTGAACACCTCGTTTGCTGTGGGAGAGCGGCCAAGGTGTATGGTCATCTCTCCCATGAAGTTTTCCCTACTAGGAAAACCTCCAAAAAATGCATTGACCCCCCTGCCGAACAAGGCCAATGTATCATTCATGCGATCCAAATCCGGGTCATTGCTAGATGAACCAGGATGCGACATCTGGAAAAAAAACATAGGAAAAAGACAAATTTGTTTGCATTTAAAAAATCATATATTACCTTCATCCACACCTAAACATTTTCAAAGAGCCATAATCCTTAATCCAATCCAACATTAATTATGAAAAATCATTCAGTGAGCCTAGAATCATTATGTAAGAGAAGGCTTTTGATGCTCACACATAGAAAAAATACATGGATGCTCATGGCACTTGAAAGTGCTAATAATCTAGCTTTCTTTAGACATTGAGCATAAAACTTAAGTGCTAATGCTTCTCATAAATGAGAAAACTGATAAACACAAACATGGGATTGGTCACATTCATCATTGCAAAAATATATTGTTTAGGCAATGAAAATTGTTTTTTATCAGAGCTGGCGCTGGCGCGTGTATAACCGCGTCTAAATTGCAGGATAGACGCGCTCTCAAACACGTCCCTAAAGTCAACCCTCTGTCTAGAGCGCATCTATATCCGCATTTGAGATGCAGTATAGACACGCTGTCAGACGCGGTTTCTAGGTCAATGCTTACGCGTGTATCATCGCGTGTAGACTGCAGAGTACATGCGCCTAGAGACGTGACTTTGAAGTCAAAGCATCTGTGCAGAGCACGTGTATTCTCGCGTCTCTGACGCAGAATACACGCACTCTGAGACACGGCCTTAGACGCAATGAGAGAAAACATTCCTTCACGTCTATCCCTGCATCTACACTGAAATGTAGACACGCTGACAGATGCGCTCAGTCGGTTGATTTCAGTCCTTCGACCACCATTCATGATTTACAAAATGCAATACATAATGGAATCAGAAATCCTAATACAGAGAGAGAGAGAGAGAGAGAGAGAGAGAGAGAGAGAGAGAGAGAAAGCTTGCTTGCTGCTTCTTCTTCCTCTTGTTCTCCTCTCTCTTGTTCTCTCTTTCTTCCTCTCCTTGGCTTTCCTTTTTCCCTTCTTGTCTGTTTGAAATGAAAGAAGAGGTGAGTCATGAGGAGGTGAGGCATGAAGAGACTGCATGTCGGCTAAACTCGAGCTTCAGAACCGCAAAAAATGTAGGAAAGGAAAGGCGCAGTTTGAAAAGAAATGATTTAAGTATGTTTTGAATTTTGACATGTGCGTCTATTTTGGCATGTATATGCGCGTCTAAGTTTACGTAAATGCGCATATAGACACGAACGTAGACACACAAATAGACGCTAATTTAGACGTGTACGTAAACACAGATATAGACGCGCATTTAGGTTTTATCATAATTTTTTGTTTTTAAAATAAGTTTTGATAGTGAATTCTTATCATAAGTTTTAATGTATTTATGATGAGTTTTGTGTATTTAAAATTGAGATCTTAGAATAATTAATATGCCAGCTTGAAGTTTTTATGTAAACATATGAATGACAAATATTTTGATGTTGTCATGAATTAGGTTTAATCATCTCGTCGTCATCACCTAGTGCGGTGCATGCTGATGAGTCAACGAGCACATCCTCAAGTGAGGATGAAACATTACGTCTTCATAATCGAGATGCATGGCTACGACGAAAAATTCAATGCATCTGTGATCGTTGTCGAGGGTGTATTTTTCGAGCATGTCAAATTGCAATGTCACACCTCAGCTTGTATGGAGAATGGGACCGAGGAAAATCACCGGTATTCATTGTTTTTTTTTAACACTAAGATTACTAGTCTATGTTACTCAATATATATCAACGTACATGAAACTCCCTTTTGTGGTTAAGCAGGATGCGGTGCCACATCCTCAGATGCTCCCTCCCGGGCGTCGAGAGGCTGCAAAACGTCGACGCGAGGAGGCAGAGTCTTCAAGAAGAGTGGAGACTCACGACCATGATAGTAGCCCTCATGAAATGCCCCATCAAGTCGTAGAGGATGAGATTTTGGACAACATGGTACACCATCTATTTTCGCGACCGGTTCAGGGAGAAGGTCACTCTACGAAGCCAGATGATCCACTATACGTAGCATCATCTACTCCGTTGTATGAAGGTTGTACGTACTCCGTTCTTCGTGCGTCCCTCGAGATACTTAACTTGCAAACAATTTATGGATGGAGTAATGTTAGTTTGGATGCCTTATTGAAGTAGGTATCAATTCAGTTTGGCTTATGAATCCTAATATTAATTGTTCTATTTTGAAATCAAGCAAAAATATATGTTGGTGGTTTTTTAACTCATTTTTAAAAATATATGTAGGTTATTATCACAAATGCTTCCAAAAGGAAACAAATTGCCAACTAAGAGAGAGCAAGCAAGACATTACTTGACATCTCTGGGAGGCCTCGATTATGTCAAGATCCATGCATGTGTCAATGATTGTGTCTTATTTTGTGGGATTCATGAGTTTGCACGAGAATGCCCTGTTTGTGGTAAATCAAGATACGAAGTGGAGATGAAGTCAATGGATGTGCCTCGTAAGGTTTTGCGACATTTTCCGATTGTTCCACATATAAAACTTATGTTCAATTGTAAGTCTATTGGAAAGCTCATGTCATGGCATGCTAGTCATCGTTCAAGTGATGGAAAATGGAGGATCCCTGTAGACACACTGGCATGGCAACATATAAATAATTTGTGGCCCGTTTTCAAAGAAGAGCCAAGAAATTTGAGATTCGGTTTAGGTATGGATGGAATCAATCCATTTGGCATCAAAAGCACATCATACAGTGTATGGCCAATGGTATTGGTGAACTATAATATTCTTCCATCCATGGCAATTAAAAAGGAACATGTAATGTTGTCCCTTCTAATTCCTGAAAAGCACAAGGTAAAAAACATGGACATTTACTTAGAGCCTTTGATTGAAGTGTTAGAAATGTTATGGGAAGGTATTGAGGTGCAAGATACAAGTGCATCTACATCCTCTAGAGATTTCACATTGAAGGCCATGTTGTTGTGGACTATGCATGACTTTTCAGGATACGAAGAGTGTTCACGTACATGTATATAACTCTATATTTGAAATTCAAGACTTGAATCAATTGCATTTTATTAATTCACTTATTTGTTCAGGTTTAAAAAGGTTATCTATGGCAATCATCATCGATTTCTTCCTATTGACCATCCCAAATATGTTCTTCCTACTAATGGAATGACTCCACAATCTCTAACCATTCGAGATTGAAAGGAGAGATGGATTAATGCCGACAGTCACTCTCCACTCGGCATGAGTCGGTAAGAAGTGCATTTCTCTCGATTGACTTTAAAGTATTTAGCATGATGAATTGTTTACATAATATATTGTTTGTTTGTTAGGTTCTCTATTTTTTTTTTTTTGTCTTCCGTACTGGACTGAACTCAAGATCAAGACCCCATGCACATATTCAAAAATGTTGTATCTACATTATGGGATCACTTGATAGGGGCTCGTGATTCAGTCAATGTAAGGGAGGATTTACGTAACATTGGTCGTATGAGACGAGCCTGGCCACGCATTGGACCCAGAGGAAAGATTGAGCTACCCCATGCACCTTGGATGTTGTCAAAGAACGAGGAAAAAATAGTGAAGGAACAAATATGTAGCTTTCGAATACCCACAGGATGTATGAGATGTCTCAAGGGAGCCTTCATAAAGAAAAAGAAAAGAGGTGTGGAGCAACTATCTGGTTTGAAGTCCCATGATTGGCACAAAATGATTCAAGTAAGGGTATCTCTAACCATGAATATAGTAATTAGTAGAGTAACTATGTGTAAAATTTGGGGTATGATGACTTTTTCCTCAACTAATCATTTGATCTATGAATATTGTTTACATTCAGTTCGTACTTCCTACTAGCATATCCCATTGTGTATCCAAAGATGTACGTGATATCATTTACAAGATGGGAGAGCTTGTGAGGTGTGTATACATTGTATTTTTTCATTATATATCTTTGAATTTATACACAAAAATAAACAATTCTCAAATACATCCTGATAGATACGTGAGCTCGAAGGAAATTGATCCAAACACATTGCAAGATGCTCGAGTATTATCTGTTGAGGTGGTTTGTTTGTGGAGGAAATTTTTCCTCGATTTATTTTGACTACTCAATTACATTTACTCGTACATTTGATTGATGAGATCGCACTTTGTGAGGCAGTTCATGCAAGGTGGATGTTTTTTCTTGAGCGCTTCATGAAAACCTTGAAAGATTTTGTGAGGCAAAAAGCACGGCCTGAGGGAAGCATGGCTGAGGGTTGGTTAGTGCAATCATCCCTTATTTATATCTCTAAATATCTTGCTGAAGTTGACCCCTCTCAACCACGACTATGGAAAGATGATGAAGACTTGAGGATGACCTCTATAATACCTCAAGGAAAAGGAATGAGTAAAGTGCTAACAAAAGAAGAACTTCGTAAGTTAAATAGTTTTTGTTTGCTCAATAGTGATGTAAGGAGAAAATGGGTGACACTATATAATGAAGCAAGGGCAAGAAGAAAAAGCGAAAGATAAGCATTTCGCACCAGATATGGACGTAATGTCTCATTTCCAGATCATCTAAATGCGCTCCCACGTCATATTGATATAGATTGGTTACATGAGGAAATGGAGAGAATGGAAAAAGAGGAGGAATAAAATATATCTCAAGAAGAGTGGGAATACGCATGAGGTTGCTTATCAAAGGTGAGACATACTATCAATTAATTTGTTTCTATAAGTTATATTTTATATAAATAATTAATATGTTTGATCTTTTATCTTTTACTAATAGTGCACATTATTCAATGCTATTTGGCGTGAGGGTAAACATCTTCGAACTCAACGTATAGATGAAAAGAGAAATACCCAAGATTGTGGTGTCCTTGCTCACTTCGAGGATGCCAATGATACCATGGAAAGTTATTGTGGCTTGATCCAAGATATTCTGAAGCTTGACTTCAAACGCGATTCTTTATATATGTACTGGATGTGAAGTGGTTTAAAGAAGTGGTAACAAATGGTGAGCATTGCACAATCAGACGTCATCCAAGTGGTTTTGTAATCATTAACTCTACAAATTTCACCAAAACAAGAATGACACATTAGTACTACCTCAACAATGCGAGCAGGTATATATGCAAAAGCTAATTTTTTAATATGTATACATGTGATACATATACACAATATAATAATTATTTAAGTTTCTTGCTTTTGTTTTTCAAATACAGGTTGTGTATCATCCAATGGTAAACAATAACCGATGGTGGTATGTCATCCCTATATCTAATTGTTCAAAACCAATATATGGTAATATTACCGACATGGAGATAGCAGATGACAATCCAACAATTAATGATGATGTACATGATGACACCATAATGGATGATATGCGTAATATAGTACAAGATAAACCTCGCGAGGATGTTCAAGGAAACGCAAAGAAGACAATAATGTGATTGTCGATGATATTGATGAAGTTATTGAGCAATATAGCAACACATCTAATAGTGGGATAGACTTATTTGTTTCATTACCTCTTGGTAACATAGACCTAGAAGTAGATAGTTTAGCAAGGGCTGATCTCATTGAAGATGAGATGGATCATTCATTGTAACATACTTAATTTGCTTAATGATTCAATGTGTATTCTTAATTCTATGGTTTTTATCATGCGCACACGTGCATAATCAAGAATCAATAGTCAAGTTTAAAGCTAAATTGAATTCTCCATAATAAAAAGGAAGTATTTTTTATCATCTTCAAGTAGAGAAATTACGAGATATATATTGCAATGCTTGCTACTAATTGTATAATAAGGTTTGTGTCGCTTGCCGCTAATTACTTATATCAGGCTTGTCAACTGGAGGAACTGCCATTCATTAGAGAGCAATGCAAAAGTAACTATTAACTCTTGTTTTTTTATTCAATAATTCAATGTGTATTCTTAATTCTATGGTTTTTATCATGCGCACACGTGCATACTCAAGAATCAATTTCAGGTGGTTAAATAATTATTAACTCTGGTTTTTTAATTATATTAAGTCCAATTTCAGGTGGTTAAATAATTGTGCGTCTGGAGACATGTCTATATTAGCGTCTATTTATGCGGATATATAGACGCAAAATTTCTGTCTATTTACACCCTCTTTTACACGCACATATAGACGCAATGATAGACGCGCCCGACTTTGCGCGTCTAACATGCGCATCTATGCCTCGTTTCTGTTGTAGTGGTAGCTGGGAAATATTGGACTTGCTTGATGAAGATGGTGTACTTTTCATGGCCATTCATGCGGTGCTTACCACAATTGATTGCAATGGTAGTAAGGCAGAGTGCAAGAGGGAATCGTGCGAATGGGTCAGGGTGACAGGTCTAACCATAGGCGAGACAAGCTCCCTAGGTATGTCATGCCCTTGATGTGCCCTGAACAATTGTGGGTGATGCTAAAGGGCTAGGGGACTAGGGACAGAGCCAGTCGACCAAGGTCACTGGACATACCTAATTTGAAGACCCCTAGGTACTATGTTGTGATCGTGGGTGCTTCTTATCTTTTCATTATTTTCTTTTCTTTTTTTCTTTTCTGTTTTCTTTTTTGCTTCTTTTTCTTGTGCTTTTTTTTTGGACTTGCCTAAGTACAACCATTGCAATATGTTGAGGCTATCAGCCTTTCAATGGATTGGGAAATGTCAAGCTTCGAAGGCTTAGGAAATGGATATTACAGTGATGAGTGTGCCCTAGCCTCGTTGTTAGAGAAGCAGTTGTTGAGATGGGGAGATACACTTGAGATATTGCAAACCTCTTTGCGACACTCGATGTCGGTACAATTGAGATAGCAACTGCCATGAGCCAACTGTAGAGCTTGACCTAGAAAGAGAGCGTAGCCCATGACTATGCTTCGGGCGATGCGATGTGGGCGGTCGGCAAGGGTGATTTTCGCTTTCGACAGCATGGCTTTGTCGCGGCTCTTTGTGGGGTCGATGGTCTTGCGGTGACTTGGGCATTGAACACTTTCGCATAAAGACCTATATCATCCTACATCCACTTGTCACTTTATGAGAGTATATGCACGGTATATGCTGCAACTATAATAAACCAGTGCAACGTAAGGAGATGTCACTTATCTGAATTCCATGGTGTTGACTTAGATACTTATCACCTGCGCTTGATTAGCTTTTTCTTTTGCTAAAGACGTGAACTATATTAAACCCAGATATGAAAAGTTTGTACAATGGGGGAACATGTCAACACTTAACCATTTAAAGACAAAAAGTCATGGCCAGGTAGCATTTGATAAGCCTTTTATACAACATGGGGCTACTCTATTTGTACGAGGCGGGGCGAGTCTGGGTGGTCAAGTGATTGAGGCTATACTGGTGAGGGGCTCCTGTGAGGCTGGGTGGGGAAAATGTCGACTGGGACCCGGATGGTGTAGTCCCTGGCCACAACTGTTTCCAGAATGCTTTTGAACAATGCATCAAATTCTTGCTTGTCTCGAGCTGCCCTCTCCTCTTTTGAGCACCTAGTGCCCGAGTGTCTATTAGGGGCCCGCACGATCGGTATTGCCACGCCCTGTGTGCTCCCTTGCGCTCTTGTCCTCTTGGCTTGGGGGGTTTTCGGCCTACGTCCTGGGCGGTGTCGTTTAGGGCCTCGTTTCTTTGTGTATCTTTTAAGGGTAGGTATGTAGCGTCCTGGCAGAGGAGCTTGTGCTGCATGCTCCCTTTGACGTCGAATAGCATCCTTGCAAGCCAGCTGCACTGGGTGCTCCATGTCGGCTACCGTAGGGGGACTTGCAAAATGAGAACCAAGGATTAGGCCTTGAGGCAGGATAAAACTATTCGCATGGAAGGGATTATACAGTGGGTTATCAAGCGTATATGATGAGGAGGGGAGAGGTGAGGCATGCAGTGTTTGTTGTAGAGGGATGGCCCCCATGATGATGTTCATTTTGCCTCCAGCCATTAGCAAATCTTGGCTTATACTAAGTTTCATGGACTGGTTGTCATGGAGTGGGACAGGGCTCATCCTTGGAAGGATAGACCGGGAAGGGGGAAAGGTGTATAGAAAGGGACGGTATCCTGTCTACACCATCAGAGATGTTGGTCAAGGCTTCCTATGGTGGTAATGAGGGTTGCATGCCCTCCACCTGGAGGCAATAATGGTCACACAACTTTTAAACGTGTGGTGAGAGGGGGACCTGAGGAGATCAGCCTGTCAAAACCAACTCTTCTCCCTGCACTTGACTATCATTGCTTGTGTGTGTTGATCTTATCTATACAGGGTCACAAAAGTCATTGTTTATTTATATACATATTTACGAATACATGTCACTTCACAAGGATAAAAGCCAATTGTAGAACTCTGGATTGTACTGAAGTGTGGCACACGCATCTAGTATCCGTGGCAGCTTACTCAATACCGATAGATATTTTGCAACATCAAGTAGCATGGAACCTTGTCCGAGTCTATTGGCAACATGTAGCTCCTCCTCAGTGAGAACCTTATCAGCCAAAGAGTTCTCTTGGCTAGTTCCAGCTAAGTCCATACCCCGAATGGCAGTTGGCGCCACATAGGTTGGGTCTCTTTGAGACTGCCATTTGGCCAATTGCTCCTCTGAGACTGTCATAATCTGGGCTCCTAGTCCAGCCATTGCAACACGGTTTTCAAACCAACGTTTCTCAAATTGACTTTGACCCTCTGATTGTCGCCTTAGTTGCTCTATCTCTAAGAGATTTGGTTGGTAGAGCACATCATTGAATGTTACAATTAAGCGTAGTTCGTCGGCTTCCTCGTCAGAGGTAAGTCGCATGCATTCATGCAGGAGCCTTTCATAGTGCTCGTTAAGATGTTCTTACTCTTCCCAAGATAGGGAAAATGGCAAGTATTCTCCAAGCTACTCCTTAGGGAATGTGCCCATCTCCATAAGGACATAGACACGTGCAAACACCTTGAGCTTAGCATCCAACTCAGTTAAGCATTCTGTGACACTTTTATGTTCAACGAGGGCTTGCTCGGTTGCTATCTCATGCAAGGTTCTAGGAGTTTGCCTAGGCTTTAGCATAGCTGGGGGCTCATGCCTAAATGAGCAAGATTGGTCAATGCTAGGATTTCTTATGCTCTCGCGGTTTCCATGTTTCTCCTGAGGCTTTGTTATTGCATCATGGTTCTCCTTGGATTGAGTGTTGAAAGCAACCACTGATGGTAATGGCTACTTTGATTTTTCAGAGCACACAGATGTGTTTGAGGTTTCACCACTATTAGGAGAGACATCAATGGGTTCATTGGTGCATGGACTCGATGCTTTATTCCTCAGCTCTCCAGCGCTCTTGGTCTCAATGTTCTTGGGGTCCACAACCACCTGTAACTGCTGTTGTTTTCGTTGTTTTCTCCTCTTTTTCATGGTCAGTGAAGGTGCATCTCTCAACAACTCAGGTCCCTCGGCTAGGTCAACCATTGATGTGCTTGGTTGGGCCTCAGCATTCTTTTTCTCTAGTGTGTTCCTCATGGGACATAGCCGTGGCCTACTGAATAGCCTCGCTAGGTTGTGAGGATACAACTGCCTCCCTTTTTGGAGAGTCTAGCTCTTCCCTTCTGTTTAACTCCTCCGGCCTAGGCTTTAGGCGCTTTGGAAGTGCTGGAGTTGTCAATGAAGTTGGTTGCGACACCTCTTCCACAGGTAAACTACTAAGGACACGTTCCGCAAGGGGCATTGTCACGACCAAGGGTTGTGACTGTTGTGATCCCTAATTGGAAGTAGTAGCAGCTATTTCAGCATACTGGCTACTGCTAGTAGATTGCAGTGTTAAGTCCCTAGGGCGATCGGAAGTGGTCGTGTCTTTTGTTGCCCTTTGAGCATTCACTTGTGTAGATCGAGCATAAGTTGATATAGTCACATTAGGTTGCACAGGCATATCCTTGAGCCGAAAGCTACGGATGGTGTCCTGTCCCACCTCTTGGACATTTGGAAGCTTAGATGGAGATAGAGGTTGGGATTGAGCAGCCGCCCTTGACGACTGCTATTGTGCTTCCTGTGTCTGTTTGGGAAAAGAGGGTGTAGGAGATCTAGGACTCTTAGGTGGATGTGGCACTGGCTGAATGATTTGCTCGAGGCTATTAGATGATTGTGCCATTTGCTTTGTTGAGCAATCAGCCTTCTCACAAGCAGCGTTGTGCCTTTGGTGCTCATTATCCTCTTGGGAAGTCAAAAGCTCCTTGAGCACTAGCGGTCTTTGTGCACGCTCAATGGTTACATATGACATCTACTTCTTAAGCATGCTAGGCTGAGGCTCTTTCTTTCAAACACTCATGTTTGGTTTCTTGCCTCGAGACTTGGAGTTTCTCTTAGATTTCCTCCTGTGCTTCGTTGCTTTTGATGCAATCTGGCCTTCAGCTGATAGAGGTGGTTTACAGGGGGTTTTGGTACCCAAATCCATCGGTTACCTGCATAATACCCTTGAGCACGTAGCAACTTTTTGGATATCCATCTCGGTGTTGTATTGGCTCTCCATCAATGCCTTCGTCTATAAGTCTTGGGCTTCTTTTGGGGTCTTCTACGATATTTGTAAGTCCAAAGCCCGTCCTTGGCATTGTCTCTTGACCTTCTTGTTTCAGGCATAGCCTCAGTCACTGGTTCTCGTTATTCGACCTGTGCTTGTATCAACTCTTCCAACAAGTCCTTGCTCTCGTTAGTAGGCTTGACTGTTATGTCAGTACCTTCCTTGCCTTTCCCTCAAGGCTCAATGAGGTCACCCTTGCTAAAGGTCGTGACTATCCTTACACCCGGTAGTGTCAAGTGTATCCTATGTGCTACATAGTCGGCCTCACACTTGCTCGCCCTTTTGAAGGGTCTTCCTAGGAGGGTTTCCTTCCCATAATTAGCACTATTTGGAGGAACATGAAATAGGATAGGGAAGCTTTCAGTTTCGATTTTCGCAAGGATTTTGCACTTCCCTATGAGTGCCTGTGGGTGTCCCCCATAAGGGCTAAGAGTTGCATTAGTCGGTGTGAGCTTTGGTTGTCCTAGTAGGGTCCATGTCTCATAGGTCAAGATATTAAAATCTGCCCCTTCATCAATCAGAGCATCGATTGTGTGCTCTCTTTTGCGGTGAGTTTGACCTTAAGATAAGCAGATGGTACTATGTCTTCGTCGTCTAGGTCTTGGCTTGTAAATTTAAGCCTTCTGACAAATGCCCTTGAGTGCCCAGCTGCACGACCAAATGTGGATTCTCCACTGATGTCTTGCATCGCATGTGCAGTGCTATTCAGGGTGCATCTATCATTAGGACTGTCATATCTAGTCATCCTCGCTGTTGTAGCTTGATGCTATTGCTTTCCACTTTGACCAGATGCAGTCCGAATGCAACACGTACGTGTTTTTGTAGTGTGGCCTTTTTGCCCTTGTTGGCTAGATTGGACCATTGAGGTTCTAGGGTCTCTGTTTGTCTATGTTTGGGTATGGGCTTTTGGTTACTCTTTTGCAAGTGAGAATCCATGCTCATGTAGAGCCATTACTACACTAGGGTCCAATTTGGAGGACCTGTCATGGCGCACGTTTTCTCTCCAACCTACTTGGGGGAGGTGCGGAGGGAGCTGTTACGGTAAATGCCATACGTGATTTGAAAGATCGTTTATAGCCAAATTTTGAACTACTTGCTCTAAGTTTCAGCCCAGTGATCGTTCTATGATATGGTTTCGGCTCTATATGGTCTCTCGGTCAGTTTCACTGTCTTTAGGTTAAAATTTGAAAAAAATCTAAATTCGACCCAACAGGTCCGAATTGCAGGGGCTGAGTGCCCAATTCGGCCGTCCGAGGGCCAAGTAGAAAGGGCCAAATGTGACTGGTCCGAATGTCAAATTCGGCCAGTTCGAGTCTGGTCGTCCAAGGGCCCAGTGGGCCGAGAGCCAAGTCAGATGGGCCGAGTCGGTAGGGCCGAGTCAGGTGGGCCGAGGGCCGAATTTCAAAGTTGGTCGGAATGCTCAATTCGGACGGGCCGAGAGGTGGGTGTCCGAGTTGAGTGGGCCGAGTCAATAGGGCCGAGGGCCGAATTTTCGAGCGGTCTGAGGGCCGATTCTGGGACTCGGCCCAGGATTGCCGTCACTCGGACACACCGAGCACGGCGTGTTTTTTCTTCGGACTTCAGGAAATTCACCGCGCCGAGCGTTGGAGGCCTTCCCCCTGGTCGAGCAGCTCCAGATCCAACCTACTCATGTAGGAAAAGGTGTAGAATTACCTGGGCTGGGCAAATATCTCCCGAATGGCAAGATCAAAGTGAATCCACTCAACAAAGCTTCCTTCCTCTCTCCTGCTCTCCTGAAACCCTTCAATGCACAATGTGGCCTTTCTTGCCACTCTTGGCCCCTTATCACCCTGTCCAGGCTTGCACTCACCTCAATCTTGCTTCCCTTACTAACATTTCACCCAATATTTCATTTCTTTCCCTTCTTTTTCCTGTTTCATCTTGTTATACAACAACAAAAAACCCTACTGTTTCCTCCAATGTTTTGCTCCTATCCTTCCTAAATGTAAGAAAAATTTATAAGAAAAATACCTACACTACTCCATCATGCTTTCCCAAGTCCAAAACAACAAAAACCTACTTGCTAAGGAGATCGAATACCTCTTCAAACTCCCTCACTTCCTACCTATCTACTTCAAGCACCGGTTCAGGGAAAACCCTACTCCAATGCTCGATTCGAAGCGCGCAAGTGCTCAAGGCTTGAATCCGTTGGTCCCGGCAACGGAACCAAAATGTGGGAGCTTTCGCTCAACCGCCAAGACCCACGGACTACTTATTGTTCAAGCGTTCCAAGCCTAGCATTAATGGCTACCTCTCACATAGACGATGCGCCATCCATATCTACAGGTGTAGTGAGCTTACCTCCATGCCGATCGAGTTACCTCCTCTCCCGTGCACTCCGGTAGCTCCACGATCCAAGTGCAAGCTTCACCATCCTCAAGCTCCACGCTCCAAGCTCCATAGCCGCGAGCAAGACAAGACAAGAGAAGAGAAGAGAAGAAGAGAGGAGAAGATGGAGAGCTTCTCCTCCTCAGTCCCTCACCCTCACATACTCACTCCCTCACACTCTCACACTCCCTCTCTCAAGCACAAGCTCAAGCAAGCAAGCAAGAAGAAGAAGAAGAAGAAGAAGAAGAAGAAGAGGAGGAGGAGGAGACCCACTTTTGGCCACACACAAGAATGAGCTTCTCATTCACTTTTCAACTTTATATACAAAACCCTAAATCCCTTTTGGACGGTCATCCCGTTATCCCCTTTTTTACATGGCCGGCCGTAGCCTAGGCCCTTTTTCCCCTTGTCCTCCTATCTTCCTAGCTTCCTTCCTACCACCCATCTACCTTTACAAATTGCACGGGTGAGAGCCCAGCGCTCTTTAAATTAAATCATGATGCGCTTGCGCTCTTTTACAAAAGTATTGACTTTTTTCCTTGTGCACCTTTTTCCCTTATTTAGGATTTTTCTGCGCTTCTTGTGTTTCTAGATTTTTCCTGGCGCGCCTTCGTCTTCCGTTTCACTTTGCCTTGGCCTTTGTCTTCTGCTTTAGCTTTTCTAGATTTTCCACCTTTTTCGTCTATTGGTTTTCCACCTTGTTCGTCTACCGGTTATTATCAAGGGGTTGAGAAGAAAGGAGGAGGAAGACATAGCCCTTGCAACCCACAGGTCCATTGAGCAACAGTTTAGGTAGGACAAAGTCGGAGCCCATGAGCCCACTTAGAGATGAAGGGATGAGCTCAAGTGCCCATATGCCGGAACTCGTACCACCTACAGTGCAAAAAGGCAAGGACAAGGCCCCAATTACCCCCATTCCTACTCTCCTAGCGCTTGTCACTACCACCACCATATCCACACCTAGTTCTACGACTCATGTGGATGATAGCAACCTAATGGCCTAGGTCCAATACTTTGTAAATAAGGAAATGAATCAAGGAGCAAGAGAAGGGACCCCTCTAGCAGGAACCAAAAGACCGATAACAGCAAACGCCAAGTCTAGACAAGACCTGAAGAGGCAAAAGGTGGCAATCTCTACAACCTCCATCCCCGCAATAGAGATGGCACCCGTGGAATACAATGAATATGTCAAGGAGCTTCTATCTCAACTAGAGAAAGCCAAGGAAGAGAAAAAATCACAGTGGTAGAGATAGAAGCAGAAAAGGAAACCATGGCTACATTTCAACCGAAAAACACCCGCCAAACAGCCATGGCCCAAAGGGAGATCGGTGAGCTCATGGAACAACTACAAGCTAAAGAAGAAGAGGATGTCGAATGGCATGCAAGATTGAACGAAGAAACTGAAGCCATGGTGCGCTTGCGAAGACTCAACAAAGAGATTGTAGGGATTTATGAGGATTTGCAAGCTGAAATGGAAAAGATCACTAAATCCACAGAGGAACTGGAGGCACTAAGGGAGGAAAGAGCATGTAGATACAAAAGAGAAGTGGAGAAATTGACACAAGAGGCAACCTCGGCACAAGAAGAGCAGCAGAGATTGAAAGGAAAAATGGAAGATCAAGAACGGAGGCTGATAGTGCTAGCTCAGAGCAGGGGGAAAGCCTCAAGGAGATGACAAAAAGGGCAGATGAATGGGCAGCGCATAATGAAAGACTAGTCAAAGCCTTGGTGCACCGTCTGGATCAAGCTAAAAAAGATAAGATACTAGCTGAAAGCCGAGCAAAGGCTGCCCAAGTGGGCTTCGAAACCCAACAACATGCCTTCCTCAATGTAGAGGGATTGTAATGTAAAATCTCATTCAAGCCTGTCATGGGTTTTGTCAAAGTTAATTTTTAGGGATACATATTCATGCTTTCTCTTCCATGCATATTCTAGCCCTTTCCACAGGCTTATAATAGCATCTAGGATGTATCTCCCTTTTATCAAATCCATCTATTTTTTCCTACCCATTTTGTAAGTGGGTATTTGGTATATTATTAGAAAGGGTTTTAGCAAAGATTTTGTAAGCAAAGGTTAAACTAGTAATAGGCCTCCAATTCCTTGCCAATAGCTCTTTGTCGTCTTTTTTATGGATTAGCTTAACTATCCCTTGATTGATCATTAATAGTTGAGCCCCAAAGTGCACAACTTCCTTCCAAACTTTTAATAGAGGATCTAGGAGAATTTCCTTGAAACACTAATAGAATTCATTAGGTAGGCCATCTAGCCCTAGGGATTTACCTTTGGCTAAGAAATCAATGGTATCCCTTGATTCTAGGTGAGTAAAGTTGGAGTCCATTTTAGAGGGACTAATTTTGGTGGTACTATATTTTCCTTGCATCTGGAAACCCTAAATCGATTTGATGTTTGAATTTCCAAACTGGATGTAGGTTTACTAAAGATGTCATAAAAATGTTCATATGTTGTGGCTAGGTTATCCTCTTGGTCCTGGGCTAGAGTTGCATCCTTGCTTTGTAGTAGGGGTATCCTTTCCCTGATTGTCTTTTATTTAAGCATTCTAAAATTCTCTTTTGTAGTCCTATCCACTAGTAACCCGCCACTCTCTAAAGTATATCTATAAACTCTCGGTCTCAATTAGTTATTCATTCCTTAGCTTGGCCTTAGTTGTAGGCTCTCTTCCCCTTCATCTATTATTCTCTCAAGCATTAGAACCTCTTGATAGGTCTTGGCTCTTCTTTCTTGTGTCGGAAGGGTGTGTTTAGCTTGGCTAAGGAAATGTTGGGATTCCTTTATGGCTATTGCCCAATTCCTAGCTCTAGGGCTGCCCCTAAAGGGGAACTAAGCAGCCCAAATCTGATTGATGCCCTACGAGATGTGATGGAATTTGAAGAGGTTGGGGTCTACATGGAACCAACTAACCCTTGGGGTTGATGTAGAATCATGGGGGCAAGGGTTGTGAGGATTGGTTTATGATTTGAGAGTACTATAGTATGAAGTCATTTTTGCTAGTAGTTCATAAAAGATGCTAGCAACCCTGAAGAAACATAACATCTATCAAGTTTAGTCTTTTGATGTAGGGTGGTTTCTAATTGTTGGTCCAAGTGAAACCTATGTTCAAATTGATATTGACTAGGCAATGGAAACATTTGAGGATGTCACATGCCTCTTTTTCCAACCCACTTACCTAGTTACCTAGCCCCTCTAGCCTATCTAAAATAAATTCCACCATATTGAAGTCCTTCGTAAGGATGATCATTGGGCAAAGTAAGCCCTTTATTTAGTTCCAAATTTGGGTCATACTTCTATAGTTTCCCAAGGCATAAATTGAGACTAAAGCTATGTCTTCATTTGTGCCTAGTATGATCACAATACAAATGTAGCCAAAGACCCTTTACAATCCTCTTAACTAATGGAGATAGTTTTCGATTAATACAAATAACTATGCCACCATTACCTCCTCCATGGTCAATGAATACCTTGTCATATTCTTTGGAAGTGGACTTGAGATTCCTAAGTAGAAGTTCACCTAAGACTTTAACCTCTTACAGATAAATAAAATCTGAATTAATGCTTTCTTAATAGAGCCAATTGCTAGTAACCACATCTCTGGTGGGATTTGTCAATCCTTTAGCATTATAGGAAAAATTTCTTAGCTTGCTAGTCATTATTTTTTTCTAGATTTGAATTAGCTACCCTTGCCTTGGGATCCCTTGCATTTACACTTGAGCTATCCCTACTTGAATCTAATTTGGAATGTCTACACTTATTGCCTCTTCCACTAAAAGTTGTAGTTTGAGCGGAGTAAGTTTGAGAAATATGCAATCAAAATCCTATGATAGCCTCTTTGCATGGAGCAGTAAGGCAAGGAACATGCAATAGTCTAGAAAAGTTGCCTTGTATCCCATACGCATAGTGAGGGAAAAGAGGTACCATCCTACAATTATAAAGAGTGTACTTGACAATAATTTGAATGCAATGCTAAATTTGTGCTTTGTACTTTCAGCCTATATCTTTGTCTACTCAAGATTACATTTATGAGTCCAAGTTAATTAATATTGGAACCTAATTCAATTGAGTAAGAGTCTTGTCTAGTCTTACTTATCATGCTTTTTGTCTATGATTTTCGACCTCTATAGCTAACCTTGCTTAAGATTTGTGTTTCTTAACATGGTATCACAGCCATAGTGAGATTGATTCATCTCTACACACTACTCTTCCAGCTCCCCTCAAACTCAACTTAGTTTTAGTTCTAGAAGAAGTCTTCATCTCTTCACTCCATCTTCACTCTACTCTTCTTAACCTCCATAGCCAGCAGCACCCTACTCACTTGGAGCAGCTAGATCTCTTTATACAAATAATATCTCATCACCTTCTTCGGAGGAGTTGTTCCCTACATCAAGGCACCTTGCAAGTTAGTACAACAAACATCAAATTGCTACTCCACAAGCCTGGCATTATAGAAATCATTGCTTGATGTCCAGACTTACACCTTTCTCAATTGTACATCTCTAGCTCTTAACATGTAGTGCAATGCAGCCCAATATCTTAGGGGTTTTGAAGCTTATGCCCTAGCCTATCTATTAATAAAATCTCAACTCAAATAGTTTCTTATTCAAGCTATAATCACAGAAAAACTAGTCGCCTATCTACTAAACCCTAATTTCACCATGTCCATTTTCACCTAAAGCTCAAATATCTCTTCTTTCTCTCACTTTTCTTGGCTCAACCTTGGCTATTGCCACTCTGATGTGGTGCTACATTGAGGTTCTAGCAAGACTTCCACATTAAATTAGCAAGGAGGGGAGGATTTAATATCAATCATCAAAGCATAGTGTCTTTTGACACTACTTTCACTTGTGTCTCTTAACACAATATGTTTCAACCCTCGTGTTGATCTATTTTTAGATATTTGATGTTGCTTAGACCTCCAGAATGGGTAAGGATTCACCCTCTTGCCTCTTCAAGGGAGTGGACTTCCACACATGGAAAACAAGGATAAAGAGAAGAAGCCCAAGATGTTGCTCTTATAGTAGTATGGCAAAAGAGTGATGACAAAGCCCAAGCAATCATCAAGCTTGAGCTTGATGACAGTTATATCCACCATGTAGACACAAGTGATACATCTCATACTACTTGGGAACGATTGGACACATTGTCAATAACCAATGGCCAAGAGAAGAAGCCCAATATGTTACTCTTACAGTAGTATGGCAAAAGAGTGATGACAAAGCCCAAGCAATCATCAAGCTTGAGCTTGACAACAGTTATATCCACCATGTAGACACAAGTGATACATCTCATACTACTTGGGAACGATTGGACACATTGTTTGGTGCCCAATCTAAATATTCAAAATATGAATTTTTGATTGAGTTTTTCAGGTTGGATATGAAGGCTAATACATCCCTTGCTGCTCACATTAATTATATGGAAATTCTACTTACTCAACTTGCAAGGATTAACTTAAAAATGGAAGAAGACATATGCATTCTAGTCTTGCTTAAGAGTCTTCCTCTAATATTTGGTAATGTCTCCATCACACTAATTAATATGCCAAATTCAAAGTCAGTAGATATCAAAGAATCACTCCTTGAAGAAGAGAAGATGCTCAAAGGTAAAGAGGAAGCAAGCAGTTCAAAAGAAGAACAAGTGCTCTATGTTAAAAACAAGTACAAAGGAAAGAAAGACATTGTTTCTGACTTTTGTAAAAGAATTGGGCACATTGAAAATTTTTGTCATACCAGATTGCAGAAGGCCTACCTTGCAAGTGTCAAAGGAGAAGAAGACCATGAAGAAGAAGAAGAAGAAGAAGAAGAAGGCACTCAAGAGCAAAAGGACAAGCCTCATCAATCCTTTTTTTCCCACTATTCAAACCGACTTTTTTAAGCCTTATATGTACTTGCATTAATGCTCCAATCATAAGCCTTGTACTCCTCACGTAATCATTTGTACTACAACCTCTACACACTAATGAGGCCTTGTGACAGCCTCTAGCTTTATGTGGTGGGTTTTCCATGTCTACACTTAGCAAGGTTCTACTTATGACAGCCTCCGTATACTTAGTGCTTTCATGGTTGTGATTGAGGAGGGGTGTTGAGAAATATGCAATCAAACTCTTATGATAGCCTCTTTGTATGGAGTAGTGAGGGAGTAGTAAGATAAGGAACATGCAACAATCTAGAAGAGCTACCTTATATCCCATAGGCACAGTGAGGAAAAAATTATATCATCCTGCAACTATAAAAGAATGTACTTGGCAATCATTTGAATGCAATGCTATTGTACTTTGTACTTTCTGTCTATGGCTTTGTCTACTCAAGATTGTGTTTATAAGTCCAAAGTTAATTAATATTGGAACCTAATTCACCTGAGTAAGAGTCTTGTCTAGTCTTAGTTATCATGCTTCTTGTCTATGATTTGCGACCTCCATATCTAACCTCGCTCAAGATCCATGTTTCTTAACTGAACGGACTTTTTATACTCGTTGTTGGCTTTAGGATATTGGCCAAAGCATGCAAGTAGGGTTTCCTCCTCATGTAACAAATTTCCATCATTGTTCTCCTCTTTAAACTCTTCCTCTTGCATCTTGTTCATATCGACATCATTTATTTCCTTCTCAAATGAGTCCTCATGCATTGGCATGCTCTGAAAAAACTATTTTCCATCCACAAACTCTTCATCAAAGCTTGTTGACTATATTTCATCAATAGGATCTTCCAAGTTATATTTGTTGTCATGAATGTCCTTATCAAGATTAATCCCCAAGAGCGCATTATAGCTATTGCTAATGTAGCCTTTATAGAAAGTTCTATTAGGTCTATTGAAAGGAATCGATATGGATGTACAATGAAAGTGAGATGGTACAAGATATGGAGGCTGAAGAATTGTTCTTCTTCTTCTTCATTAAGATACATGTAAAGTATCTTGCTAAAGTGATAGATACCTTATGACTGTAAAGTCTCTTTACACATAGCCTCTCTTTTATTTAGTGCATACATAAAATATGGACTTAGCCTATGTTATATTTCTCAACACTCCACCTCAAGCTCAGAATGAGCTTGCAAATACAATACCCCAAATGCATTTCTAAAGTACTTGAACTTATCTTTACCTAATGCTTTGGTAAAGATGCCAGTGACTTGGTCATTGGTTTTGACATGTATCAAGTCTTTCTCTCCATCCATAACTTTCTCTATGATGAAATGATAGTGCACTTAAATATGCTTTCTCCTTCCATGGCATACTAGATTCTTTGCCAACATAATGCTACTAATGTTATCACAATGCATGATAACTCCACCATCTATCTCAATCCCCATATCACATAGAAGTAGTCTTAGCCATGTTTGCTCACATGCTACCAATGTTATGCCTATGCTGCTCTACTCTCTATTAGACAAAGAAATTGTAGGTTAGTAACATCCTTAGCATAGTATCCATCATCAATTATCTTTACGTTTTGATCCAATGGTGTATCCACTAGCTTACATGTTGTCATCCCAAACTTTTTCTAGCATCTCCAATGAGTATTGCCTTTATACTAACCAAATTCCATGTGATGTGTCAATCACTTCAATGCCCAAAAAGTACCTCAATGGCCCAAGGTCTTTGATATCAAATTCCTTGTGTAGACCATGCTTTATTTCAATAATCTCTCTTTCAAGTGTACTTGTATCATCAATATGGATTACCACAATAGCCATTCCATCCTCTATTTGTCTAATGTAAATTGAATAATTAGCCATGTTTTATTGGAATCCCATGCTACATAAGAACTTCTAATCCTCTCATACCTCTAGGTGCATGTTGTTTTGATATAATTTCCAACTATAAATAGAAGCTAAGACAATCACCAATCTCATTGTAGTCATCTTTTCCACTAGGCTAAATGTCTCCTCACAGTCTAATCCATATGTTTGTGCATAACACTTTGCAACCAATCTTGCTTTGTATCTTTCCAATGAACCATCTAATTTTAACTTGAACTTACATATCCACTTGCAACCAATTGTTTTCTTACCATAAGGCAGCTCAACTAGATCCCATGTCTTGTTCTTGGTCAATGCATCCATTTCCTTATCCATGGCTTCCTTCCAATCTTTGCTTCCAACTACTTATTGAAAGAAAGTAGACTCTACATGTTGAACATAAGGTAACATGTATGCATAATTCATAGTCATAAAGCTATTATATGTCAGCATATTAATTGGATGTCTTACTTTATCCAATCTTCTCAACTGAGGTATAGTAGACGATGTCTCAACCATTCTTACATGTGGTGCTACATACTTTCTTGCACTCTTTATTCATGTAGTTCTAACATGAGGTATCCCAAACTCATCATCCATAAACTCATCCTTTGAACTTTCACCCCATAGGCTCCTTTCCTTGTGCAATCTCTGGCTCAGTTTTGTGTACTTTGCAACGTAACACTCCATGGGCTATAACTCCCACTACTTTCTTCATAGTCTCGAGGTCCAAACATGTCCTCAATGGGCTAATTTCTTTTATTATCACTTGATGTTAAAAAAATCATAACCATCATCATCACTACTCTCATAAGCATCCATCTCAACTATAGCTTTATGTTTATACCAAGACTCATATCTGCTAAACCTTACATACATGCTTATGTAGGCCTCCCTAATGATAGGGTCATATCATTTATAACCCTTCTTCTCATTTGAATTGCCAAGAAAAATACACTTGGCAACCTTTGGTTCCATTTTCCTCCTCAGATCATCGAGGACATGAACATAGCATACACAACCAAACACCCTGAAGTACACAACTATAGGTGTTCTTCCATACATCTTTTCATATGAAGGCATGTGATGAGTCAATGTTGTAGGTGTCATGTTCATAATATGAACTACAGTATGTGCTACCTCAACCCAATAAATCAAAGGCATATGTGTCTAGTTCATCATAGCCCTTGCAACTTCCATAAAGATCATGTTCTTTCTGTCTGGAATACCATTTTAGGATGTTGTATATCTACACATAACATGTCTCTTAGTCCCATGATTTTAACAAATATTTACTTTTGAGTCATGTTCATTTGCAAGGAGCAAGAAAACATGTCTTATTTCATGATGTAATGATCTATGTGCTACACTTAAACTATGCTTTGTTTTTTATATGTTTACTGCACATCATCTTTAAGTGTTTCAAGATAATTTTTGGTTAATTGTATAAATATTTTCTATTTTCAAATTGTTAAAAGATGTGTATGCAAGTGCATATGATTTTTGCTAGTGATTGCAAAACATTTCGCACAAGAGAAGGTTTCTATGTGATACTATAAAGTTGACACAGCATACATGATAAATTTTGCTTGCAATATGTGGAAAGTGTAGCACTTATTCTCTTGAAAAAGTGCACCATTTGCTATGCACGAATTACATTGTCATATCAAGTGAAGTGTTCTCTCAAGTTTGTTCCAAAGGAGTAAGCCTTGAAAATGTATAATTTTTTGTACACTATCACATGGCTATTTAACATCTTTTCTTCACAAGGAATGTCTAATGAGTAATTGGCCTCATGAGCTTTGGAAGCCCACAATCAAAGTATGATTAGTAAGCTTGGTTTGCAGCATTGACTAGGCTAGCCATTAACGATGATGATGCATGGAAGCTCCTTCTTTTGATGTTCTCCCAAAGGGAAAGAGAGGAAAATGGTCAATACTCCTAAATCTCTCACATATACGTATTTTTTGAAACATCCCTAATTCTACAAGCCATAATTGATGGATATGGTGTGGGTCCATACAAGTGTGAAAAATATGTGGAGCTTTAGTAGCCATTGCATTTGTTTCTCTTATTGCACATGAAGAAAGCATTTATCCATTTTGTAATTGTTTTCTTTTTCAAATAAAAGACACACGTCCAAGTGCCATAAGGATGGCACCTCCATTTTGTGATTGTTGAAGATTGGCACTAGATAGTTTGTTTATTATGGATTTATTTGCAATGTCACAACGTATAGTTTATCATGGATTTGGGAATCATTATTCATGAAATTTTGTTATAGTTATCATGGATTTATTTGCAATGTTATATTTACTATATGGTGGTTTCCTAGATGCATGTGGATAATCGGATTTATGTTGCTATTGGTGGTTGTGGTTACATCATCTCATGAATTTGGTTGGTGTGTCGTAGTTGTCATGGGTCTATGGCACCTAGCCCTCAAATTTGAAGGTTGCAATCTTTTTCAATGGATCTTTATCCTTCACCATTGTATTTCTCCTTCTCCACACCCGAAAAGGAAAAAATAACATAAATAAATAAAATTGTAGACTATAACTTGTGAGAACATATAAAATTTAAATATAACCTTCAAAATGAAATTCAAGGTGACCATTCAAATTTGAGGATTGATGGGAACCCAGCCCTCAAATTTGAAGGTTGCAACATCCTTCAAAGGGGGTTTTACCCTTCTCTAGAAGGCTAATAACTTATGTAGCATTCAAAAGAAATGTTTTTCATAGAAATAGACTTCTACAATAGAAGTGTTAAAGTTTTATTAACCTTCAAAAGAAAATTAAAAACAAAAATCAACCTTCACAATAGAAATGCTTACAATTTTTCACCTTTCAAAAGAAAGGCAAAATATTTTGTAACTTTCAAAAGAAAGGCTAAACAAATTTTCACTTGTCAAAAGAAGGATAGGCTTAAGTGAAATGCTTCAAATAAGGACAAGCTCGTTTTAGCCCTTTGAAAAGAAAAGATGTACAGTGCTCACAGAAAACCGTCCTTTAATGTATTTTTTCCAAGCAAGGTTCTCAAAAAACCGGTTGAAATTGAAGCTCGTATTGACGAAAACCGGCTATTTTTTAAGCATTTTAGTTATAAAACCGGCTACTTCCCTCCCAAAACCGGCTGGGGTTAAGCTTGGTCATTTTTTCCATTTGATGGGAAAAAAGTTTTTCGTGAGCACTGAAAAGGTAGTGTCCTTCAAATTTGAGGGCTGATGGGAACCCACGCTTACAAAGCGCAGCTCGGGAGAGAATTTCGGCGCAAGTACACAGGATGCACGTCTGTCAGGCACGCCACGTGGTCGAGATGGTGGATCGGGACCGTCCGATGCAGCCGGCTCCTCCACGCATCATCATCACTGACGCAACCTGGAGGAGCGACACGTCATCACGTGTTTTATCCAGTTGGGCTAGTCCACGTCATCCCCAAGGATTTCAAAAACAGGAAAATTAAAGAACTGCACGATAACTAAGATTTTCAGATATTTAAAAACAGCCGAAACATGTGTACAATTAAAATTAAAATAAATAATAATGCACGGAATAATATAGGCCATATCGCCTCGGTATATTACTATCCCGGTAACAGCAGGCCCCTTTGACCACCTCGCTGCGGAATTTTTAAATATATATATATATAGTTAAGAAATTTTGCCTCCAAAATTTGGAAAATTACTGTCGGTTGAGAGTATTATCCAGTCACCAGTGCGACCACGTCATCCTCTAAGATTTCTGAAATTTTTAAAAACGGATAAAAATCTGAGAAATCTTAAAAAGAGCTCAGAAATAAAGCTAGAAAACCAGAAAATTTGGAAATAATACATATTCGATTCGGTCATCATTATTGAAAAGCCGAAAATCGGAAATTTTGCATTTTTCTCGAAAAAGAGAAAAAGAGAGAAGAAGACCCTTTTCATTAATATAATTTCCCATTTTATTCGTTAAACAGAAAGGAAAGAGAGAAGAAGGAGAAAGCCTGGGCCCTGAAGAGAAGATTGAACGTCTTAATCAGAAGGTATTAAGTTAATCCCTCTCAGAGGAAGGAAGAAGCGGAAGACAGGAGGACGATCGCAGAAGTGTCTCCGCCTCTCAGAAGGTATTCGTAATTCTTGAACAAGAATTCCTTTGATTGAATGACAGACAGTAGTGGGTTGGCTTCAGCGGGAAAATCAATGGTTCCTTGTCCTGTCAGAGCTTGATTCATTCTGTCCATTGCCTCGCTTCTTCTAAAATTTGGGGTTTCATTCATCGGTACGCATATCCTCTGCAGAGAAATCCGTAGATTTTGGGTTGCCTTATAAGCGAAAATATCCATGTTTTCTTCCCGTATCACAGCTTGATTCTGCCCCTATAATTTGCTTTCTTTTAAAATTCTTCACTCATCAATAAGCATATCTCCTGCGGAGAAATTTGTAGATTACCTTCTGTACAGAGCACACATTTGTAGATTATCACTAGCATCTGCAGGGAGCACCTTCCCAGCACTCCCATGGAGTCTCTATGCAAGAAACAAGAAGAGCACATGAAATCCCAGCGCCGCCTCCGGTTGCTCTCATTCCATCTGGGTGTCCCATCTGTGAGTCAGCAAAGTATTGACAGGCAGTGCTGCTCCAGTCACGCAGCCATGGAGATTGACATGGAAGCTCCCAATGCCCTGTCGCGGTATGTTGCAGGGAAGCACAGAAGTATACAAGAGCCAGTCTTGCAGTATTTCAAGGACCATCCTGACCTTGTCACACCGGTGGAGATCAGCAAGGATGAACACAGAGATCTCACAATGAGACAACTTCTTGCCATTGTGAGAGACCTGAGGGTGAAGCCAATGAAGCTTCTTTTGGAGGACCCAGCAAAGTATTTTGCCCTCACCGAGGCTGTTGGTCTCATTGACCTGTCTCTTGGCATTAAGCTTGGAGTGCAGTACAGGTACTTTATATTGTTCTCGCTTGTCTTACCAACCAAACCTTTACTATTAACAAAGAAACATGGGACTTGACAAGTGCTCGTCTATGAGACCTGAGAAATAAGCATAAGCTTAAAATTTTCAATTAATCACTTTAGAATATCATCTTGTTCGGTACTAGGGATATTGTGCGATATTGTTTTTTCCTAATGCAAATTGCTGCCAAAACGAGCCGCTTTGAAGTTTTTCAATCTGTACATGTAAGATGAATAGATTTCTCTGGTTGTTGTTGCTTAAATGCTTTACTTCACTACTGCAGCCTATGGGGCGGAGCAGTGATGAATCTGGGCACTCAGAAACATCATGACAAGTACTATACTGGCATCGAGAACTTGGATTTTCCTGGGTGTTTTGCAATGACCGAGCTTCATCATGGTAGGTGGTCTTGGTTGTTTGTCACTGACTGGTTAGTTTGAGCTGTCGTCTCATGTTTGTTCAGAATAATATAATTTTCATTATTATGTTAACTCTAGGTTTTGCTCTTCCCAACAGGATCAAATGTCCAAGGTCTTCAGACAACAGCAACATTCAATAATGAAACTGATGAGTTTGTGATCAACACACCCAATGAGGGAGCAACAAAATGGTGGATTGGGAATGCTGCAGTGCATGGGAAGTTTGCCACTGTTTTTGCACGGCTTCTGCTTCCATCCTCTGGTTCCTCTACACCTACCGATATGGGCGTTCATGCATTTATTGTTCCCATTCGGAGCATGCAATCACATGCAACTCTACCAGGAGTGGAGATTCGTGACTGTGGCTACAAGGTCGGCTTGAATGGTGTGGACAATGGTGCTCTTCGGTTCCATAATGTCCGCATTCCACGTGACAACCTTCTTAACAGGTTTGGTGATGTATCCAAGGATGGTGTGTACAGCAGTGACCTTCCAACTGTGAATAAACGGTTTGCTGCAACATTAGGAGAGCTTGTTGGTGGCAGAGTGGGATTGGCTGCAGGTTCAGTAGGGGTCTTGAAGGCTGCAGTGACAATAGCAATCCGGTATGCACTATTAAGGCAGCAGTTTGGACCACCAAATCAGCCAGAGATTACCATACTTGACTACCAGTCACATCAATATAGACTCCTGCCTATGCTTGCATCAGCCTATGCCTTCCATTTTGCAACAGACTACTTAGTTGACCGATATGGGGAAATGAAGAGAACTCATGATGATGCAGTCATAGCTGATGTGCATGCCCTTTCTGCTGGATTGAAGTCTTATATCACTGCCTACACTGCAAAGTCTGTCAGTATATGCAGGGAAGCATGTGGGGGTCATGGCTATGCTGCAGTTAACAGGTTTGGAACCCTGCGAAATGACCATGACATTTTTCAAACTTTCGAGGGTGATAATACGGTGCTATTGCAACAGGTGAGAAGTTTCACTCATTCTGAATCCTGATAGTCTAGCAGCATCTGCAGTGGTTTGAGATAGTTAAAAGGCAAACTATCCCAAGCATTTTACCTTGATCTCTAACAATGTGGATGAATCGTCAAAGCAGGTTGCTGCGGATCTGCTGAAACAGTACAAGAAAAAATTCGAAGGTGGCGCATTGACAGTTACTTGGATTTATCTGAGAGATTCAATGGGGACCTACCTGTCACAGACAAATCCTGTTGTGACCCATCGGGATGGAGAAGGCCACCTGAGGGATCCTAATTTTCAACTTGATGCCTTTCGGGTATTGCCTTACTTTCATTGTGATTCTTTGGTTTCTTCATGAATTCTATAGCATGAAAATTCCCTCCATTGGATATCTGATGGAACTGTGATTACCTGTGCAGTATCGCACAGCTAAGCTTCTGCAAACAGTGGCCCTCCGCTTGAGGAAACACTCAAGACAACTGGGTAGTTTTGGGGCCTGGAACCGCTGCTTGAATCATCTTCTTACACTTGCTGAATCACACATTGAAACTGTCATTCTTGAGAAGTTTATCCAGGCTGTTAGACGGTGAGTATCTTAACAGCATCTAGGATATATGAGGCAACATCAACATTTATTGTTGATAAGCATCAGGGATATGAGACACCACCAATTTGTATTTTTATGTGATGTTAGTTCATTACTAGCATATTATAATATTGGCTTGTCCTAATGTAAACAGATAGCTAAGCTTAGGAGCTAGAATAGTCATGCTTCATGAGAATTCATGTTTAAGCATTTCCTTGGCGTGTGAATTTTATAATTTGCAGTTGTGAGGACAGAAATGCAAGAAAACGCTTGAAGCTGTTGTGTGATCTGTATGCATTGGATCGGATATGGCAAGATATAGGAACATACCGAAACCAGGACTATGTGGCTCCCAATAAGGCAAAGGTACTGCTAGGCAGCATCTCGATCTGTTTCCTTGATTCTTCATAAATGGTCTCCAATCAGGACGTGTTTACTCAATAATATGTGGATTATTTCAGGCAATTCAGAGGCTTGTTCAACAGCTCTGCTCTGAAGTGCGTGAGCTGGCGAAACAGTTTGTTGATGCTTTTGGTATACCAGACTTTGCTCTCCGGGCACCCATTGGCCTGCAGTCAAGTCAGTACACTGAATATACACAGTGTGTTGGTTTCTAGTCTGCAGATGGGAGATTCTGTATATAGATTGCTCTAGTAGGAGCCCCTGCTTTCAGTTATCTGGTTCATGTAGTCAAAAAGGCCAGATAACTTCAGCTCTTTACCTATAATTGTTTTCTCTGGAAGCAGAGTGCACTCACAAGTGAAGCTCTGGGAAAAGATCCAGTTATAAGAGTGCTTCTGGGTTTCTTTCAGTATCAAGAGACCAATAAAAAATTCACCCATTTGACCCATTGACAGGGGGCTTATAAGTTTATGTGGGAGTGTGTATGTGCACGTGTGGTGTTCTCATGAAGCTGGGCAAATCTCCAGCATTTCAGCTGAACAAGTTGACTTGGCTCCAGAAGATTCATCATTTTTTCCATGTTTCTTTTGTTCAAAATTAGCCCTGAGAAGTTCATGCCAGACTCTACCTAACCACATGGGTCCATTACCTGTTGCTCTATGGCTGTTTCTTGTATCATATTCTGAAACTGTTCTGATGAGAGCAGCTACATAATTGGACATGATCACAATAAGTTTTAGACAAATTCCCACCATAATTCCCACATTGTGAATTACGACATTCCCACGAGCGTCCTCTCTGGAAGCACCCCCTGCCCCCAACCACCTCGCTAGGTATGCAGTGCCGCCTGCACACTACAAGGGAAAACGAGGGACAAGAGCTCCTTTTTCGACATGGGAGAACGTCAAAACTTCGTTTGGATATTGCTACATTCAAGAGAAAACTCTTTGTATGAACAGCACAAAAATTGCCATTGCAATGTTGGCAAGAATCTAAGGTAGTATTCGGGTAGCTGCAAGCACTCCCCCAAATTCTTGAATGTGATCAGGTTATTATCAACAGCCGGATTCGTTGCAGCAATGAATTGTACACGTACATTAGTCCGAGTTTGCGGCCCCTTATGAGTGAATTCTGCTAGCTAAGAGGGGTTCTGAGAAAGGAAGCGGAGTGCCATACTGAAGGAGGAATCTTCTCTAATATCAAAAGCTTCTCTCTAATGGCAAATGGATGCACTACTTATTGTCTGTCGTATATTAGAACCACTAACCTTAATTGTAGGCTTTCGTTCTGACCAGCCACAGAATTGCAAGCCTTGCAGCTCTCTGCTTCAGTGATTGAATGCCCAAATTCACCTTTGTTTCTGTGTGATGTGAGAGAGAGAGACAGAGGGGCAGCGACCCATTACGAAAAAAGAGAGGAAGGCTTCCGTCTGCATAGACTTTATCGCCCTGCTAGAGCGTTGCGTGTGCCCTAGCTCTTAGCTTTAGCTACATGCTTACATACCGAGTCTTGGTCATTGTGATAAAAGAGGAGAGGGGCGCTATCAATTTACCTTTGGGGGGGAGCCTATCAATGTCCCTTAACATCTTAATGTAACTAGGTATTATATGTCCCTCGAGAGCCAATGATAAATGGATAAGGAGTCGTACAAAAAGTTCGAAAAGCATTGCTAAGCCTTTTAAAAATAATGGTCACAAACAACTCGATTACAAAGCACTTCTAGAGGCAAGCCAAAAAGAACAAATAGGAGAATGAGAACATAGATCAAGCAAGAAAAATTAGGGGAAACTCATAGAAATAAAAGAAGAATTAGAAGACAAATTAATATGTAAGGGCATCCAAAGGCCAAAGTCAAGCAAGCAAGAGTAGCAAGAGAACAAGAAGATTGATCAAGAAAGAAAAGTTAGTAAAAAGCATTGAAAATTTTGGAGAATTAGAAGACAATTTTTTATCCAAAGGGCATCTAGTGGCAAGGCCAAGTGAAATGTCAATTGATTGATGTTTAAAAAGCATCCATATGTTGTGGCTCACTTTCCATGCAGCCTATCTACCTCAAGCAATGTCATATATGAATCCCCAAGAACCAAGTTGTGTTCATTGAGGATAATGTAAGACACCTCCATGTTTGCTCCATCTACTAAGCAATTAGGAGGTGTAGACTAAGACAATACTCCAAATTCTATGCCAAAGTTGATCCTTATCGAGGCAAAGCCACCTTTTCCATGTGATGGCTTCAAAAAGTCCTTGATTATCAACAAACTTCCACCTTTGTCATTAACAGTCATGTCAAACAAACATGCATATCATTATACGTATAAGTTCTCTATATCTTCACTCAACTTGATATCTAGTAGCCTTATAATGTTTGGCTTTATTAATCTCATCAATCTCCTACATGCTACCTTTTTGGAGAAATGAAGACCATAGACATTTGATGACAAAATTCTAGTTGTTGTCATGCTTCCATTGATAATCTACTCAAAATCAATGAGCTCCTTATCATCCTCCTTGCCTAAAGATGCATCTCTCTCTCTCTCTCTCTCTCTCTCTCTCTCTCGTCAACTTGAGATTGACACGTTTTTACAGTTTTTCTTCTTCCCTTTGGCCTTGCAAATGTTCTCCTTTCCCTATCTGTTTATTAATGGCCACAACCGGTTCTATGCGTAATTTATTTTCCTTCGATCATTAAGGGACAACCTTCCTTGATGAGTCTGACAATGCAATTAGAATCTTCTTTCTGCTTAGACTTTGCATCCTTTCCTCAATCGCTTCTGGTGCACAAATCAGATGGTGGATGTGTGCGTAGTGAGCGCGGAAGGTCCCCAAGAACAAAGAACTCTACATAAACTTCATAAAACCAAGAAGAGAGTTTACACGACATGAGACAAAAAGGCAAATTGGGTACAATCTCCTCCCATGCCTTGTGGTTGGACATCCCAAAAGTCAGGTCGTGTCCAAATACAATGTCCAATAATGAAATATTTAAACTGAGCACCTGTACGTATACAAAAATAATAAATGTTTGTCAAGCACATCTAAGTAAATATTAATGCCACGCCTTTAATGATAAAGCGTGTGTCCATTTAAAAATGATAAATATTTTTAGATAATTTGAATACACGTTGGATACACGCCATCGCCTGGTGCTTTCCAATGCCACCGCTGTCAACTCTACACATCAACTGAAGCATTCACAATTGTTAGAAAATAATAAAATTAAACCGACAAAAGTGAATACTTAACAATCTTCAGCTATAAAATAAATAAATAATTTGAAACTCTGTCCTAACCTTAAACGTCCATTAATTTAAATATGTATTTTGCGAAATCACCTACTGTGGAATCACCCACGTTCACATTAAATTTATATGGCACCCGAAAAGGATAGGTGTCCCCGTGTCAGCTTCTCACACAAGGAATCCACCTTGTGTACGAGCCCCAACAAATAAATATAGTTTTACAGAATCCACCACAAAACCTCACGAAATCCTCTATGGTTTCACGGAATCCACCGTGGAATATGCCTCTTGGCATTATACCCCTGGGTGGGACAGCAATTGTCCTCAATTGCTATTAACTCAATGTGGAGCAAGCGGTAGGGGTAAGCACTTAAGTTGTGTGCGTACATCCATTGGGCCTCTTCAACTAGCTGATTTTTAAACATAACCAAATATCTAGAATATCTATGGCTAGTTCTAGTGGTCATAAAGTCTGTAACTAGAATAGTTTCAGGTTCAAGAATTTCAGTTTGTTCTTCTAACAAATGAGGGTTTTCATAGACAAGGTGAACAGGTAACTGGCCTTTAAAAGGTCGTAGTAAACTGATATGAAAAGTATTATGGATTTTCCAATGTGGCAGTAGTTCTAATTTAAATGCATTGTCATTGATTTTGTGAATGATTTTGAAAGATCCATAAAATCTAGGGGCTAACTTAACAACATGGTGTTTCTCAACACTTTGCAATCTTCTCTTTTCAATGCATAACCAAACATAATCATCAACTTTAAAACTCATGGCTTTTCTTTTCTTGTTAACTTGTCTAGTATATGATTACTGGGCTTTCGCAATCACATCCTTAACTTCAGCAAAAATAGTAGCATGTGTATTGGCAATATCATCAGTAACTTTAACTTTGTTTGACAATGATGTAACATGTGTAGGTAATCTATGTCCATAAATGATTTCAAATTGTGATTTTCATGTAGCTGTGTGTGATGTATTATTGTATGCAAATTGAAGTAGATGCAAATGTGTATCTGATGCTTGTGGTTTCAAAATTGTGCCTGCATGTAAAATATCTAGAATTGTACTATTAGTAGCTTCTGTTTGCCCATTGGTTTTAGGATGAAATATAGATGACAAATTAATCTTAGTACCTAAATTAGCAAACAAAGTAGTCAAAAAATTATTGCAACTTCTAGAATCATGATCAGAAATAATAACTTTTGACAAACCATGGTTAGTGAAAACAATCTTCAAAAACAATTGTGTAGCTTGAGATGCAGTTAATGTTTTCTTTCATGAAAGAAAATATGCTTGTTCATTAAATCAATCAACTATAGTCCAAATCATATCATGATTAGCTTGTGTGTTAGACAAACTAGTTATAAAATCCATTGAAATATATTCCCATTGTTGTTCAAAAATTAGTAAAGGCATTAACAAACCATATTGCTTACCATGGTGTCGCTTAACTCTTTGATAAATTAAACACTCAGATACAAAGTTAGAAACATTAGATTTCATATGTGGCTAGTAAAAATCTTCAACCAATGTATGTAAAGTAGAAATAATACCTCTATGGCCTTGATATGGGAGACAATGAATTTCCTGCCACAGAAATGATCTAAATGAAACAGTTACACACAACATTTTCTCATAAAACATAAATCCTTTAGAATAAGACAATGAATCTATTGAAATCTAGTTATTAGCAACTAATTTATTCCAATCAGCTTGAAAACTGGAGTCTTGGTCATAGGTATCTTTCGTAGGATTAAGGGAATCAAAAGATATAATGGAGATGTTATGGAGACTTGGTCTTCTACTTAAGGCATCAGCAACAATATTCTCTTTTCCAGGTTGATATTGGATAACTAGATGAAAATTTTGAATAAAAGCTGTCCATTTGATATGACAGTCAGAGATTTGTGGCTAATTAAGAAGATGTTTGATACTTTGTTTGTCGGTTTTAATCATGAATTTAGATCCCATTAAATAGTGTTTTCATTTACGTAAGGCTGTACTACAGCTAGCGATTTCTTATCACAGATAGAATACTTGAGTTCAAAAGGTTTAAGTTTGCAACTAGAATAGGCTATGGATGTGAATCTTACATAAGGACAGCTCATATTCCTAATCCGCTAGCATTAGTGACTGCTAGAAAGAATGGTCGATTAAAGTCAAGTAATTGCAAAACAAATGCATGTGTTAAAGCATGTTTCAGTAAATCAAAAGACTTTAGATTATTATCAAACCAATGATATATAACACCTTTCTTTAATAATTTCGTTAAAGGTAATGCAAGTAATGAAAAATTTCTCTCAAATTTTCTGTAAAAGCTAGCAAGACCTAAGAAAGAACATAACTCATACACATTTTTAGGAATTGGTCAATTTAAAATTGCTTTTATCTTTTTAGAATCAACTTGAATACCATCAGAAGAAAAAATATGACCTAAGTATTCAATCTAGATTTGGAAAAATTCACTCTTGTCAAGGTCAGCATATAATTGATTCTCTTTCAATAATTTGAAAACCAAAGATAGATGTTTATGATGCTCATTCTCATTCTTACTGAAAACCAATATGTCATCAAAGAAAATAATTATACAATATTGATACTTCAAGAATATACGATTCATTATACCATTGAATGTAGCTTGTGCATTAGTCAAACCAAAAGGCATAACAAAAAAGTTATAATGACCAAATTGAGTTCTAAATGCAGTTTTGAAAATATCAGGTATATCTAATCGTACTTGATGATATCCAGATTTAATATCTATCTTACTAAAAATGGTGGCTCCCTGTAGTTTATTCATGAGGTCGTCTACCCTAGGGATCGGATATCTATTCTTAATAGTGATCTTGTTTAGGAAATGATAGTCAATGCACATCCGATATGTATTATTTTTCTTTTTCAGTAATAGAACAAGTGCACCTAAAGGAGAACTACTAGGCCTAATGAGTTCTCGAGTTAACAATTCTTCAACTTGTACTTGGGTTTCTTTTTCCTCAATCTGATTATGTCTATAAGGTGCTTTACATAGTAGTTGAGAACCTGGGATTAAGTCTATTTTATGATCTTTAGGACGTATAGGTGGTAAACCAGGGGATAAATCAACTGCAAAACAATCTTTAAATTGTGAAAGAAATTGTGTGTACCTAGGATGCATCTAATTTTCCTTAGCTTCAATTTCATTCACTATTTCTTTTATTTATCTTAGAATCTTTCCTGAGAGATTGTACTTCGAGTGTTGCGTCAATCATACGTTGAATAACATCTTCGAGTTGCGCTCCATCTTGATTAACAGTGGATCGTTGAAGTGTAGCCAGTTGTGCTTGCAAAGTTTGACATGCTCTTCGTTCCTCTTGAAGTTGCATCATAATTACGTTCAATTTTTGCTCAATCGTTGGTTCCAGCAAATCACCTTTGGCCATAAAATCTTCCATGTTTTGATTCGACATCCTGCAAAACATGGAACAACCTCACACACTCAAAATCTTGTTAGAGGGATGAGCGTAGCTCAAGTTTGGGTTTACAAGGATTGCTCTTTTTTTTAAATGGCTTTTTGTGATTTTGCTTCTTTTGCGGGAACGGTAATTGATGATGGTCTTCTTCCAAATGTATACAACTTCCGTATAGTCTGTGTATAACAATCTGCTTGCTAGAAATTGACTTTGTCACGGCACATGTATGAACAGAGGCTTGCTAAAGTTGCAGAGTGGGCTCGGGTTGGTTATTCTATGTGAACTTCCACTATGCAGGAGGTTTAAGAATTAAATCTTTAAGCTTTAATAAGCTTTATAAAAGCTTAATGAAATTTTGACTAATCGACCAGAATGAGAGGACGTCGTAGCCGAATTTGACGCCATCGAGAACATGTTGCTGCCACGGTCGTTGGATTTTCAACGAGTTTAAGCTTATCTTGAGCTTTGTAAAGCTTAAACGCTAATCTTAATGAAGTTTTATTTTCTGTGTTCTCTGAAAAAAAACATCTTGATAAAAGAGCTTGGGAAGTGATCCTCCGTCGTGCCAGAGAGTGGTCCTTTGCGATCCAAATAACATAGCAGGGGGTTCTTTACCGCCAAGAACACACTGGTATTGACGATTCTGCCTATAGAGCCCATTCCTTCCAAGAGCTTCGCCTTCGCATGAGATGGTAAGCGATTGGAAGCCCTTGATCTCAACTTCGCTCTTATACCACCGGCACGCAAATCGAATGCTAAATGCGTGCATAGTGAGTACTAGAAGGTCCCCAAGAACAAATAACTCTACATAAACTTCATAAAAGCAAAAAGAGAGTTTGCACGACATGAAACAAAAAGAAAAATTGGGTACAATCTTTTCCCATGCCTTGTGTGAGCACTCCACAAGGCATGTATTTATAAATTTATTAGTCTCCAAGCTCAAAAATAGTCTAATTTACAATTATCATACTTTGGCTTTTGTGTATGCTTTTGTTCAAATAAAGAATAAAGTGATTGGGCATCCCAAAAGTCGGGTTGTGCCCAAATACAATGTCTAATAATGAAATATTTAAATCGAGCACCAATGCATATACAAAAATAATAAATGTTTGTCAAGCACTTTAATAAATAAGCGCGAATAAGTAAATATTAACGCCACGCCTTTAATGATAAAGTGCGCGTCCATAAAAAATGATAATTTCTTCTAGATAATCTGAATACATGATGGATACATACCATCACCTAGTGCTTTTCAATGCCACTGCTACTCTACACATCAACTGAAGCATTCACAATTGTTAGAAAATAATAAATTTAAACCGATAAAAGTGAATACTTATCAGTCTTAAGCTACAAAATAAATAAATAGGTTGGAACTCTATCCTAACCTTACTTTAATACGAGTGCACTCTAAACTCATAAACGTCCATTAATTTAAATATGTATTTTGTGGAATCACCCGCTGTGGAATCACCCACGTGTACATTAGTTTAATATGACACCTAAAAAGGACAGGTGTCCCCGTCAACTTCTCACACAAGGAATTCACCTTGTGTAAGAGCCCTGGCAAATAAATATAGTTTTACGGAATCCACCATGGATATACCTCCTGGCATCAACTTCCTCCAAAACCTATTTGTGGGGCAAATTGCTAGCATAATACCCTACTCCCTCCTAAAGAAAGCATGCATCAAAATGTTAAACATTTCACATTTGCAACATCCACTATTAGCAGTGAATAGTTTCCAAAACTCATGAGGATCCATTCTATCCCAAAGAATACATGCTTTCTTTTCAAGCCGTAGTGACTTTGTTGGCAGATGGTAGGGAATGAATCACTTATCCCATGAGTTTAGCAAGTACCTTAATCTCACATCAAGCCAATTTGGAATAGAGAGAAAACTTATCCATATCAAACATTCATATTGCAATAGCTCATGAGCTACAAGTTTGGTGATAAGGGATGACATAATCTAGATGACCTAATATATTATTGCTCCAATCTCTCTAGGAATCCATAGGAATAAAGAAAGTCCCTTGCCCCATGAAATCTATGGCAAGGCCTAAGTTCCATCAAAGTAGCACTCAAACATTTATCCCTCAAGAGACTTACCCATGAAATGAAAATGGAGACAAGACAAAGGGTAGCCAAGATACCTAATTCTAATCTTTGGCATTGAAAATGTCATAATAGCTCAAAACTCTTATATATGCGACCTTGTCTTCTCATTGAATGCCTTGAGACCCTAATGCATTTACTCGTCAAGCAACTCTATGGTTTTGTAATGCATGAATAGTTTTTAGAAATTCGAGGTCCATGATTCCATTCAACCCAACATGTGGTTTCTCCACTTGAATTGTATTGTTGCCTGATGTCCTTACCTGCTAGGAGGGGCACTTGTCTCTCAAGGCACCTACATATATGCAAGCGAGGGAAGCACCATATGGTGAAACTCTAAATGCATTATTAAGAAGAATAAGATTCACCTTTTGTCATACATTCACTTCAAATCTTTGTCCTCTTCCAAGATAGTTATTAATTGCTCATTGATTTTTGTGATTGTAAAAATTAAAAAATTATGAAAAATAGTAATTACCAAAATACCAATTGTTGAAGTCAAAATGAGTAAAGAAGCTACCAAAGGAAATATGAGCTACTAAAAGCATCATTTTAAAAAGTTATTTAATACAATAGTTGCTAAAAATATTGACTATTAAACATAGTAAGCAAAAGATAACAGCTAAAAATAGCAAGAAGAGTCCAAAGAAAGAGCAAAAAATATGGCTTATTAATTTTAAGAGATGTTTAATGCCCCAATGCCTTTTTGGATTGCATCTCTATTCATATATTTAGGCCTGGTGAACACTAGTCCGAACGAACTAGGTGCACCTTTCAAAAAATGTCCTACATGATAGACTATTTTAGTTTTTCATGTTTGAAAATATTTCAATAAAAGGTGATTGGCTTAGTTGTAAGGTTATAGGCATGTGGCTTGAAGTGGACAAGTTCAAGTCTTTGCCAATGCCAATATTGGTTCATTTTGAACTTGGGCAACTTGTACATGCCAAACAAGTTTTTCTTAGTGTGGACAACTCTTTGAAGGCTTAGGATTGCAACGCATTAGCATATGCTCCTGTGTTATGAAACCTACATTAGTCCCATGACTAGTCCACAAAATTTTAATGTTAGTTTTGGAATACCTTCAACATAAAAAGAAATGTTTATTTAAAATACGTGTGTTGAGTTCACTCTCGTGAAAAGTGTGAAAACTTGCAACTAAAACTAAAATGAAATGCAGCCTATGTACAATAAAATATCCCACAAACTAAATAAAGAACCATTTGGATACTTTTAAATCCAAGGGGCAAGTTGCAAATGCCTAGTCTAAACATCGTCTATTGTAAGTAAATAAGGGACTAAAGGGTTGAGAATGTGCACCCAAAAAGAAAAGTTAAGTATATAATGTGTAAAAATGAATAGAGATCTCATTCTCGATTGTCCAAACTTTGGAGAGCCCTTATATTATCTTCTTCTCCTTTCCCAAGTCCACAGAGAGAGAGAGAGAGAGAGAGAGAGAGAGAGAGAGAGAGAGAGAGAGGGAGGGGGAGGGGAGGGGAGGGGGTGTTATAAGACCCGAGATACACGCTCGACTTTCTTATATACTTAAAATATATATGGAGAATATTATGTTGGCACATAGGGAGAATAGATGAGAGAAAAGAAAGATGTAGAGAGAGAGAGAGACAGAGAAATTGGCAACACACTAGGGACTGGAAGATGGGCCAATCCCCCCCCTTGTGGAGTTATATTATTGACAAGGAGCAAGCTCCTCCGTTACACATAAGCCAGTTCTTACTTTTAGATCTTGGAAACAAGATCATGGTTCCTTGCACAGTATACAACCGGCTAACACTCGCACAACTTGGAGATTTGCACCGTTTGATCCTTCTTGTCTCCTTCTCTCCTACACAATATGTATAGGACTCTCCTCTTGGCGCTTGATTTCAGCAAAGCTTCCGTACCACTTGCACCTTCTCTTCTCCTCTTGGAACTTGATTTTAGCAGAGCTTCCACAGCACTTGCACCTTATCTTCTCCTCTTGGATGCATGCAAAGTGATGCTTCCTTTTCCTCTCTCACACCCAAGGAGAGCCTCCTCTTTTGTAGGCTTTCACGAGCTTCTCTTCATGGAGAGAGACTTGAGTTGATCTTCATGCAAGATGTGGTTGTTCCAGGACCTACTCTGGAGCACTAATTTTGAGATATCTCTCTATGCATTGTTCAGATGAAAAAACGTCCAACACACAAGTTGTAGATCGCATTGTTTTCGATAACCCTCACGGCCCCTTTTTAGAGATCGTCTTTCTATCGTGAGAGATTTTAAAAATGGATTCACCATGTCTTTTTTTTTAAAGAACAGCTTCTCAAATTGTACTCTGAACTTGTAGTCCATGTAACCACCTTAAGGAGAGTTCATTAAATTTCCTTGGGCTGCCTCAACCTTAAGATTGACTTCCACACAAAAGCTTGTGTCTTTTTAGACCTTAGAAAGAGAAAATCACTTCTCTTCTCACTTCCAGAGGATCGTGTCTCTTGTCTTTCATAGTGAGAGAATTACCTCTCTTGTCTTTCCTAATGAAAGAAAAGACCTTAAACCTTGACTTGTAAGAGAGAGGATGACCCCAAATGAATGCAATGCTCATTACACACAAGTAAACGTTCCCAGGCGTCCCCGGATGCACACATAAATACATATACACAATGCTAATGCACTTCCTCTTCTTAGAACTTAATCCATCTTCATTTATGTGTAACTCCTTAGTTCTTGTGTACACTCTTACACTTGGAAGACACTTCTTTCTCCCTTCATAACTTGTACTGCCTGTACCAAATATCCATGTCACAGTGCTCTAATCACCCCATTAAGTGATGCACTAGGAATATTGGTCTCTAAATGATCTCATGGCCATGCTAGATCATCATCAACACTTAAAGAAAAGTGAGTCATTAATTTATTGACATGAATTTATTAAATAGAGAATGAGTAATAAACAATCAATTTAGTGACACGGGGAGAACAAGTTATTGCATCATATCCTATTTTATTACAAATGTGTCAAAGCTTCTCTTGCCTTGTTGGCACCAAAACTCCCACACCCACGAAATTTTGCACAATCTTTCTATCTAATTTTTTGGAAGATTTTTTCTTAGATGAAGAGGATTTGAACTTTGAGGATTTGTATTGAGATTTCTTGCATTTGCTCTTATTTTTCTTTTTCCTTTTCTTTTTATTTTTCTTTTTCTTTTTATTCTCTTCTTATCTTGATCATGTGAATCATTAATCAAAAATGCGTGTGTCAATACCAAGATGTAAATCTTCCTTATCTTTGATTTCACTTTCTAAGCCACTTCCAAAACTTCAACTTGCATCTCTATCTCTTTGCACTTCACCCAAGCCAAGCTCTTTTTCCACATGTTGGGGTGCATTTACTAAAGTATCCAATATATCCTGTGGAGTTAACTCAATATTTTCTATTTCCCTACAAATCTTGCCTTTCAATCCTTTCATAATTGAAAAGGTTTGTATATCTTTTGATAATTATGGAATCTACGCAAAAATGCTTATTTCAATGCATCATAACTAGTGAAGTAAGCCAACCCATATGCACTAAACCAATAGATCACTCTGCCATGTAAAGTACATGCAAACTGAGTCTACTTGAACTATTCACCATACAATACATCATGACCACTTGCTTCCCATCTGGTTTCAAATTGGACCACATGCCAATCAAGATCTTGCTTCTCCACCTAAAAGTTTTGTATGGGGTAACCATCGGATTTGATGTTTGGGGCTATGCCAGTATAGTAGGATTCCTTCTATAGTTTTAATGGCTACATGGATTGAAGTATAACATCCTTCTACTATTAGTATTTCTTGCTAAGAGACAATCCTCTCAAACAAACATTGCAGCTACTAGCACAAAACTTTGGGTGGGTTTTGCATAAAAGAATTTAAAGATGTTCCCACTCTTGATGCCTATAATAGTCCATCAATACACCACACCTAAGATTCAAATTCTACATGACCACCCCTCCCTACTACAACCCTCCCTACTACAATAGGCGATTTGGGTATGCTTTGTTATTTAAAGGGAGAAGCCCGAGTGGAAGCACAAGCAAGTGGAAGCAAGAGAGGTCCAGGCTATGGAGGATGGAGCAAGAGAGTAAGAGAGAGAGACTTAATATGTGGGAACTCCAACAATCACAATGTGTGAATGGCCTTCCCTTATTCATTAGTCGCTGAAAGAATAAACAATGAAGTGATATTGATAAGCACTTGCCACCTACAATGTGTAGGTGTGTGGGTATTGTAAGTGTAGTGAATACACGAGTAGCATAGGCACACGTGCCTTTACCCCCAACAACCTCCCACTTAAAGGAAAATATACCTCTAGCAAGGAGAGAATCGAGAAAAAAGTGGCCCAAGTACAAATGTTAATAAAGTATAATAAGATTAGGAAACATGTCATCTCATCCTACACCCATCATCTTTCTAAGAAAGACATAATGTTCCATTGGGAGACTTTTAGTGAGTAGATCTACTAGATTTTGGTCAATTGAGATCTTGACAAGCTCAATGGGCTTTTCCTCAATGACCTCTCTAATAAAGTGGTAATGTACCTCAATGTGCTTTGTCTTCGCATGGAAGACCGCCGACAAATTCTTATTGCCCAACTAAATAGCACTCATAGAATTTGAATGCAATGTAGGGACCACATTAGTAATAGTAAGGAGAGATCCTCCTTGCAAGCCTTAGTAGCAACAACATACTCTACCATTATATTAGATAGAGGTCATGCATTTTTTCATCATGGACATCCAAAAGAGAGAACACCTCCAGTAAAGATGAATACATAGCCAAAGATGGACTTCCTATTATATGTATGTCGTGCATAGTTAGAGTCAATGTATCCCACAACTCATGTATCCTAGCCACCATAACATATACACATATCTACAGTCCTCTTAAGGTACTTAATGATACCCATGGCATCCCAATGTCGCTTATTAGATGTAGCCATATAACGTACTATATCTCCACTACAAATATTATGTTAGGATGAGTGGCTATCATGGCATACATCAAATTGCCCACTATAGATGCATAAGGAATCTTAGCCATCTCAAGCTTTTGCTCATTAGACTGTGGACAATCAGCTTGACTAACCTTTACATAAGAAGGTAAAAAACCAATAGGCTTAACATGCTACTTATGAAACCACTCAAGGACCTTTTGGATGTACTCCTTTTGGGAAAAATAAAGGAGCCCTCGATTGTGCATAATGCATATCCCCAAAATATGTGAGGCATGTCCCATGTTCTTTATCTCAAAGCTCTTCTTGAGTCAACTTTTCAAGGCATTCAAAAGGAGGGCAAATAAGAGGAGAGAGAAGAAGCAGTGTGTCCAATAGGATGGAGGCAACGTTACGTTGGATTTTCTCAAAAATTACTCACAAAATAGCAAAAAATACCCAAAAACCTTTTTTGTTTAAGGAGAATTCCCTCTAAACGTCACTATCTACGGACAAGAAAAAGATTTGGAAAGATTTTGGAGGGAGGTTTGGGGGGGTTTTGGGAGGGAGGTTTTCAAACACTCCCCGCCTTCTCCTAGCTACCGAGACCTTCTCCTCCTTCTAGAGCTCTCTGCACTTTTTCTTTGTTGTCAATCTCTAATGGCTTCCCACCCTCATCATCTAAGTTCTCAATGTTTTGTAGTGGTCGCAAACAATGCTACTCCCTTGCCTCACAGACCTTCAACTTATGTCTTCTCTATCTGTGTTCCCCCATTACCCTTGATGGGAATACATGGATAGAAGTTCTCATCTCTAAGGGATCTTGGGCGCTCATGTAGCCATGACGAGAAAAGCGCAAGGATGAGGGAAGTGTCTATAAATGGGCATGGAAGGGACATGCTATGGACTTTAAAATTCCACACGGCAAAACAATTGTGAAGAAGGTGCTTGTACAGCATGTCTACATGCACCATCAAATCATAATGCCACTGGATATGAGACGAGGCTTCCACCTCACATGCCAAACTATAGGTTTGGCTTACCCTCTTGGTTTTTATGTATTGTTATTGTCATTGCTTCAAACATTTATTGTATTTTGTGTGAGAATATTGTGTGTCACTGCTTCAAACATTTATCCTTCATCCTATGAGGAGTGACAGCCCATTGAGTGCATTGTAGGAGTCATCCATGTGCTTCATGGACATGTTGGACAATTACAGTATGAGGGAAGGATTGGGGGGAGCCTTGTAGATGAAGGCCTCTTCTTTTATGATCAGTTTTACCATCTTCAAAACCGGTCTCACACAAAAGGTTACCTCCAAGCACTCCCTTTACATGTAGACAAGAACAGATTGGCATAGCCAGTGCCTGATTTGCTTTGGAGTAGAGTCCACACGAAGCAAGAGTGACAAAGATTTGCAACGATCATTGTGGGCTACCATTCCAATGAAATTAGTGAAGATCATGCTATCTATGCCTATCAACATTTTTGTGCAACTATTCCAGGAGTTTGATGTTAACGTTACCAAGACAATGCTAGTTTGCACATGAATGGACAACAAATTACTGGCAAAGATACTGCGGAGCTAATGGTTCATGAAACATGTGGGACATGTACACTGTCGCATTGTCCTTGATACAGTTGTGGCAAAGTACATGATCACAACACAGACTTTTATACTATCGTTCTAGTATTGTTTGGAGCACTATACGAATGGAGTGCTTGTGTCAATGGACCAAAAAGCTGCAAGCTTGCAAGCCAACCAGGTTATAGACATTGAGGTGGTAGATGAGGTCTCATTTCTATTGACCATTATAAGCATAAGAGAGGAATGTGATTTGGCGAGCTTCGCAAAGACATCAACGATGAGGCACCCAATATGCTACTAGAAGACTTCTACTTTGTACACAATAGAAAGTGTGTACTGAATAGAATGGAATCACAGATGATGTGCAACGACCTTCAAGGCAGAGTTCACACCAAAGCTTAGTACTACCAACCTGAGTCACTCTTGTAACACGCAACCTTATAACCAGAGCTTCTCTTGCAAGATGTACCTTGTAACACACAAAACTTCTATTAACGGATCTTTAGTAACACACTTTTTGTTATAGAATGGATCTTTTGTAACACATAAAGCCTTTGATCATTTATGGATCATTCCTGTCAATTTTCTCTCTACAATTAGTTGCATTATTGTTTTGGTGTATTTTCGAGTGTAGAGATGGTGTAATCGACATGATGTAATTGACACAACAAGTTGTACCTTTTAACACACAACCCTTCTTAAGGGATGGCTCTTTTATAACACACAACCCTTTTGTTAAGAATTGGTTCTTTGTGTCATTTTTCTTTTATTGTTGGTAATGCTATTGTTTTGGTGTGTTTAACAGTGCTTGCCTCTTAGGAATACAAAGATTATGTAATTAAGACATTTTCTTAAATTCACAAGATATCAAAGAAGATACAACACAATACACTGTCCAAAAGTCTTTAGCAATCAAGGAATAATGTATTCCTACATTATATCATTCGACCATACATATTCAATAGCACATCCTGGAACCAATACATATTATAGCTATGGCATCAATCAAGAGTCAGAGCCGGGAGAAGGTGGACTTGATGACGACTTCATCCTCTTTGGGGAGCGCTCTCGGTTATTCTCATCTTCCACCTCCATCATCAACATCATCGTGGAGGGGCCTTCATCAGGTTGCGGCAGTGCACCCATACATAGCCTTGTTTTATTTTCCCTCATGAATCTTCTCTTCCCATATGGATACATGTCCTCAACTTGTGTCCTCCCTGCTGCAATAGCTTAACCCGCGTATGAAAAATAATATGGCATTCGAAGTGCCTAGTATCCATATCCTACACCAAACACTTACAAAGCGAATTACTTTGCTGCAATATCACCTTCTCAGCATTGGTTGCCACAGGATAGCCACCCAAATACCTCGAAACTACCTTCAGTGCAAAAAGAGGTAGCACTGCATTGTCTGGAGAGAAATCCTTGTGAAATATTATGATCTGTCAAGAAACAAGAAAAGAAAAGATGCTTGTAAGGAAACATTGCCAAATAATACGTATATAGATATTTGTCTCTCAGTTTTGTATATGTACATGTGTACATATGACTTGTTACTTTTTCATGATTGAAACGTCCCACATAGTGAGCCAACTCAGAATGCTTTCTAGTCTCTTTTAAATTGGAGGAAGATGAGGATGCATTGCCTACTGACCTGCTTCCTTTGGCTCTTTTAATGAACTCATATTCGCAAATGAGAAGCTGAAGATGAGGATGCATTGCCTACTGACCTGCTTCCTTTGGCTCTTTTAATGAACTCATCTTCGCAAATGAGAAGCTGAAAATTAAACATATCAAAATTGAAAAATGTCATAGCAATAGCAACCACTTAACACTAAGAACAAAAGGAACACGCACTACCAGATGATTCTCATTTTTTTCTAGCATTCTTCTTGACCACCATAGCGGAATTGTCCCCCCAATGTCTGGCATTTCTTTTCTCTCTTGGATCCTACCCATGTCCAACACTCCTAAATGCTATGTAGCTTGAGCAGTCTCTATCTCGGGGGGAAATTGGCTCGCTTGTGACTTAAGCTCCTCAAAAACTTGTGTAAGCAGTTGTTTTCATATCCTGTAAACCCTCTCCTTGACTTCTGAGTCGGCCAAGAAATATTTATCTTCTTCATCCGCAACGAAACCAATATTAGCATCAATGAATTCAGCTAATGCCACAAGACAGTAGTTCTCACGCATATTTAGTTGTTGTATAATGTCCACTAAAAGAATAAACTCTTCAATTTCTGAGTCCATCTTGAAGCTCGGCAGGCATGATAAAGGAAGGCCTTGAGGCTCGTCCTCCATCTCTTTACCCTTCCCTAGGGCATCCACATGGAATCCCAGCACTACAAGGTCGCTACCTGCCAAGGCTCACTCTTCCTCTAAGTCAATGGGTATCTCTTCATCATAATCCTCATCCTTTGCCAATTGAGCATCCTCAGAGGTGGACGGAGCCTATCCTTCCACATTATCTCGAAGTTGAAGGTGCAAAAAACACAAAAACTCGTACTTGTACTAAACAAGTCGGCATTTCTTTGAATGCAGGGGACAATTGTCCAAGCACACTATGCCACACGAGGGGATCTTCTCCAAATCCATTCTAAGCTTTCTTGCACTTTCTCTATCTGATGACCAAAGCCCTTAATGGACATAAGTCACTCCATCCAACACAACACTCGCCACGATTAGAATTTTGAACTCACGTTCATAGTCCTCAAAGGCATTGAATGCTAGCACCTACTCTAATGGAAAATTTGTCGTAAACATACAAGAGAGATCGTGTGCTCTAAGCACAGCACCTGCTCTGTAAAAATTTTCAAAAATCTTGTCCTTTGGAAGCTCCTGGGCAATCTCATCATTCGCAAGAAGAACGACGTTGAACAATGAACTTCGGGTCATCACTTGATCACAACTCCTAAAAAAGGGGCTCAAGAAAATAGGAACCAAAGATTAGTAAAAGAATCAGGAAAATAGGAACCAAATAAAAAAAATCAAGAAAATAGGAAAATAGAAAAAAAGAAACTTCAGGCCAATGGGCCAGAACGGCACAAGTGAGACCCAAGGACCTTCCTAGGGGGGCCTTTATCGCACCGTTGTGACCCATGCTAATGACATTGGACGTATTGAAGACCAATGGGTCAGAACAACGCGAGTGAGGCCCAAGGACTACCAATTGGTCCCCTTATTGCATAGGAGAGTTATCCTAGTCCGACAGTGTAAATGTTTTGACCTAAAGGCGAAGATCCCCCAAATGACCTAAAGACGAATAGAGGAAAGCAAGGAGAAGATGAGAAGTGCAAGAGGGGTTGCTTTTGGTTTGTGACACAAGAAGATGAGAGGATGTGAGAGGGGCCATCGTCATACACTGTTGTGACCAGTAAGGGAAGATTAAGCATACCTTGTACGAGATGGAAAGGAAAGCAAGTAGAAGACAAGAGGTGCAAGAGGAAAGAAAGTAGGGAGAAGACACGATGTTCGTCAAAGCCAACCACAAGAAGAAGATGTGAGGTTTGTCAGAGCTAACCGCAAACCGGTGCTCACGAAAACTTTGTTCCAATCCAATGGAAAAAAGAAGCAACCTTAACCCTAACTGGCTTTGGGAGGGAAGTAGCTGGTTTTATAACTAAAATGCTAAAAAATAGCCAGTTTTTGTCAAGATGAGCTTCAATTTCAACCAGCTTTTTAAGATTTTTTTTTTGAAAAAATATATTAAATGACGGTTTTATGTGAGCACTAATGAGACAGAGGAATACAACTCACAAGACTGATTTGCTAGGAAGTGTATCCATATTGTTCACATTTAACGCCACTTGAAGTGACCTGCATCAAGTTTGTTACATGCCATAGCTGAAGCTCATTCCTTTTTATTTTTTTGAGAGACATAATTTGATTAAAAGGAAAAAAAGAAATTACAAAGTGCCATGAGGAAGGTCCATGGCGAGACTCTTAGTAGCAACACATACTAACCAAGCACACATGCTCAGAACCAGCACATAATAGGAATCAAACCTAATATGGAATGTACATAATAGGCTTAGAACCAAGCACATAATAGGACGAGTTTGTAAACAAAACACAAGAAACGGACACCGAATTTGCTAATCAGCTTGAAGCTGAGGATGTGGTCATGATGAACAAACTTTCCCTTTCCCCTTCTAAAGAGAATCAAGGAACCCTAATGTCATAGAGATTCAACCTAGCGTTGGAAGAGTCTATCCCAAGATTGTTGCATAAGACTCTCTTTTTTTTTCGTTAAAGGCAACAGCTCATTCCTTTTTTTTTTGTTGGTTGCAAATACATGAAATTTAGAAAGACTCAACTTGTCATTTGATGAGTGGTTTTGGATTTTTTTCATTTTTATTTTTTTTAAATAGTAGGTACAAGGTAAGTTACTTCTTTGTATTGTCACATGTTCCTTACCTCTTCGTGTTCCTGTTGCTCACCTCGTTCCCCTGTCTCTTCGTGTTCGTGTTGCTTGCCTGGTCCCCTACTGCTTTGTCCCTATATCTTCGAGTTGCTCACTGTCAGAACGCAAAGCTTCTCATCTACCAAGTTAAGCCTCTCATCTTCCAAGCCTGGATGTCTTCTTTGCAGAGTAGAGTTCCATTACTCTCTATCTCTCTTCCTCTCTTCTTGGGCCATCACAGTGCAAGAGAGGCCCCCCAATCCATCGACCTCACCCCCCTCACCCCATGATGACCTCCCTTCCTAGGCCATCATGGTGTAAAAGAGGCCCCTCAATCCGTCGATCGCGCCCCCCTTGCCCTATGATGACCTCCCTTCTTGGGCCATCACGGTGCAAGAGAGGCCCCTTGTAGAGGCGAGCACAAGCTCAATCGCCAAGACCCATGTACCGCTCATTGTTCAAGCGTTTCAAGAGAGCACTAGTGGCTACCTCTCACATAACTGACACGCTATCCCTCTCTACGAGTGTAGTGAGCTTACCTTGATGCCCGATTGAGTCGCTTCCTCTCTCAATCACTCCGATAGCTCTACAATTCATGATGCAAGCTCAAGCATCCTCAAGCCTCTTCCTCCAAGCTCCATCCTCCATAGCCACTTGCGAGACGAGAGAAGATGGTGGAGAGCTTCACCTCCAAGATCTCTCGCTCCCTCACTCACTCACACTCCCTCCCTCAAGCACTCACAAGCAAGCAAGAGAAGAGAGGAAGAGAACAAAAAGAAGAGTCCACTTTGCCACACACCAAAGAATGAGCTCTCATTCACTTTTTGAGCTTTATATACAAAACCCTATTTCCCTTGGGTGGTCATCCCCTTTTTACATGGCCGGCCATAGCCTAGGCCCTTTTTTCCATTGTTCTCATATCTTCCTATCTTCCTTTCTACCGCCCATCTACCTTTACAATTTGCACCGCAGGGTCTTAAAATAAATCATGGTGTGCCATGCACTCTTTTACAAAAGTATTGACTTGCGCTTTTTCTTGTGCATCTCTCCTTGATTTAGGACTTTTTCACACTTCTTGTGTTTCCCAATTTTTCTTGGCATACCTTCGTCCTCCATTCTACTTTTGCCTTGGCCTTGTCTTCTACTTTAAATTTTCTAGATTTTCCATCTTGTTCGTCTGAGGGTTAGCATTACCCCCCTCCTAGTTGAGTATCAGTCCCATGGCACTTGCTAGGTGGTGAGTCGGACGGTGTTGCTGGGTAGCCAATTGGCTTTTTGAGTTTGTATACAAGCTGTGTTGGGGGCGTATTGGAGGGATTTATGGAACTGAAAGGCCCTTGAGTTGGGAATGAACCCTGGTGTTGGATAGATTTATGGACTTGTTGGAGGGATTTATGGAACTGAAAGACCCTTGCATTGGATATGATCCCTAGTGTTGAAGGGATTTATGGACTTGTTGGAGGGATTTATGGAACTGAAAGGCCCTTGCATTGGATATGATCCCTGGTGTTGGAGGGATTTATAGACCTATTGGAGGAATTTATGGAACTAAAAGGCCCTTGGGTTGGATATGATCCCTGGATGCTAGAGGGATTTATGGACTTGAAAGGCCCTTGTACGAGCCCTGGTGAAAGGTGTGTTGGAGGGATTCATGTCTTTAAAATTGAAGATAAAGTTAGACAGATCCTTGTGTGGAGAGAGGCTAGTGGACGGATCCGGCTTTGGAATTGAGGATAAACTTAGATAGATCCATTGTTTTTCCCCTCGTGGTTGCCATCTCCGGCATGGTTTTAAATGAGCTTCTTCATTCACTTTTTGACTAGGGTTGTTGCATCTACCCCTTGCTTTGTTGTGCCTGCATGGTGACATGTCACATAAGATGCGGAGTATATTGTATGGATGATGGGGTCTCTGGAGTTGGTGGTGGAAGCCTTTGTTTGTACCTAGGAAGAAAAGAAGGTGTACTACCTAGGGGTGTGTGTGCCTTATAGTGGAGTGCATGGTGCTAGTGCTTGTGGAACTGGGAGATGGGTCTACCTTGGGCAAGCTCTCAGTGGTGTCCCACACTTGAGGACCCAATTGGTGCATAAGGGAGGTGCAGTGCAAGGGGCTTAGGGTGACAGGTCTAACAGTAGGCTAGTGTTACCTTCCTAGATATGGCTTGCCCTTGATGTGCCCTAAGCGTGTGAAGGGGGGAATTAAAATTAGGCTAGGGGGTTAGGGACGGAGTCGGCTGACCAGGGCCACCGGACGCACCTAACTTGAGAACCCTAGATGCAGTGACTGTGATCGATGTGCAACTTGCAATGGCTACATGTGATATACGTTTCTTTTTCTTTTCTTTTCTTTTCTTCCTTCCTTCCTTCCTTCCTTCCTTCCTTTCTTTCTTTCTTTCTTTCTTTCTTCTTCTTCTTGAATAAACTATTTCTTGAATTTGGATATCAATGTTCTAGCCGGGTTTGAGCATCATATTTGCTCACTAATTGCTAAATAGCCTCAGGAAAATCTCCTAAGTCAAGTCCTTCATTGCTTCTACAACATGAGCTGCCCTCTTCCATGTCCAAGACTTCCTGTTCTACCAAGTTGTCAATCAAGTTGATGAGGCCGGGTAGATCCACTTCCATGATAGTGTTGGTCCTAGTTATGTCCGGCTTTTTAGCTATGTTCGTCACGGTTCTACTTTTGGGGATTTGATCACCCATCTATATATTGGGATCTTCTCTTACTGGTGGGTTCCTTCAAGTTTTTTACATCTGAGTGCGTTCCTTGTTAATTATAACCAGTCCTCAACTTACCCTAACTCTATGTGTGTGTGTGTGTGTGTGTGTGTGTGTGTGTGTGTGTGTGTGTGTGTGTGTGTGTGTGTGTGTGTGTGTGTGTGTGTGTGTGTAATCTTTTCTGCGCACTATGCGCAATCAAGCTCTTAGCTCTTCTCAAGTGTGTTTCGAGTACTAGAAATCAGAGTGAGTGAGAAAACAAAGTGTCTAAGAAACTTTAGCACTCTTGTTTATGGGTTTGGCCTGATAGGCTTGTATGTTTGGTTTATGGCTGTCCTCGTCGGCTTATAGGGTTTTTCGTTGTGTGGTGTCATTCAGCTTGTTCAAGGTCAATTTGGGGTCTTACAACCAGCCCACAGCACCAAACAGGTCAAGTTTGTGGAAATGTGATGTTGCACGATTCTTGACTGGTTGGTCACAATTTCTAGGCCTGTAACTGTGTATAAGGTGTTCGGTGGGTTCATTCGATGCGGGTCACACCCTTCATCAGTCGGGGTTTGTTAAATTTCTAGATTTTTTATCTCATGATATGTCCGATTTACCAGAGTCTAATTTTGAAAATCGGACGTCCGATTTACTAGTATCTGATTCTCAAAATCAGATAGGATTGGGTCTCTGATTGTCACAATCAAACAAGGTGTGTCCGATTTGATAGCATGGGTTGGTCCAATTTGGCAATTTTTCCGATTCTCGAAATCGGACAGGGATGCTTGATCCGATTTGGATAGGTGTGCGATCAGACAGGTCACTAGGTCCGATTCTCTGATCTGATTGTCGCAATCCGATGGGTTGAATGTTCGATTGAATGAGGTGGTGCGTCCAATTTCTTCTCATCCAATTCTCAGGATCAAACGAGGGTGGATTGTCCGAGCGGTGATGTGGCGGGTCCGATCCTATATGTCTAATTTCTTTTATCAAAAAAGGTCTTTGGTTCGAGTGTCCAATTCTGTAAAATCAAACACTGGGAAGAGCGTTCGATTCCGACGGCCGAAACACGCATCGACTGCAATTTGTTAAAGATCTCCACTCTCAACCTACTACCACCTATACAAGATCTTCTAGAATTCAGGCAAGTGTGAAGACCGAGGATCTCATGTACCTGAATTTTGCAAAAAACTCTGACACGCTTCGATCGATCTGATGTGGACTCGTGGCCTGCAAGCACTGTCTCTCTCTCTCACAAAGCCAAGACTACAAATGAGGATTTCCCGTAACCCTTGTTGAGCACAACCTTAGCCTTCCCGATCACTCCCCTTGCAAATACGACACATTTGAGCACTCCTTTTTTCCAGTTTTTTTCTTTTTGTGCCTTGTTTAGACCTGTTTTATAGCAGTGAACCCTAAGATTTCTACTCTAATTTCTCCATCCTATCCTACTCTAAATGCAACAAAAATAAAAAGCAAAGTACTGAAATGATTTCTCCTACTCAACTAATCATCAAAAACCAAAAATACTTACTTGTAGCACTACGGATTGAAAACCCAAAACATCCTATCTATCTCAAGCTCCGATTCGAGGATGAAACCCTTGCTTTGACGCTCGATTTGAAGCACGCAAGCGCTCAAGCTTGAATCCGTTGGTCCCGGCAATGGAACCTAAATGTTGGGAGCTCATTCTCAACCGCCAAGACCCACGGACCACTTATTCATTCAAGTGTTTCAAGCGATCACTAATGGCTACCTCTCACATAGCTAACCCACTATCCCTCTCTACAAGTGTAGTGAGCTTACCTTGATGCCCGATTGAGTTGCTTCCTCTCTCAAGCACTCCAGTAGCTCCACGATTTGTGATGCGAGCTCAAGCATCCTCAAACCTCTCCCTCCAAGCTCCATCCTCCATGGCCATGAGTGAGACGAGAGAAGAGAATAGAAGAGAAGACAAGAATAATAAAGGAGACGATGGAGGGCTTCACCTCCAAGATCCCTCACCCTCACACACTCACTCCCTCACTCACTCACACTCCCTCCCTCAAACACTCGCAAGAAAACAAGCAAGAGAAGAGAAGGAGAGAAGAAGAAGAGTCCACTTTTCCACACACCAAAGAATGAGCTCTCATTCACTTTTTGAACTTTATATACATGCCCTAAAATCCCATGGGCACCCATCCCCTTCTTTACATGACCAGCCATTGTGCCAAGGTCCTTTTTCCCATTTCCTTCTACTTGGCCTATTTCTTTATTTCATGCCCATCTACCCTTTTACAATTTGCACAGGAGGGAGCTTTGCGCTCTTTTGCAAAAATTTTGGGGTGCCTTTCACTTAAAAATGTGTTTTTGCCTCTAGCTTGATTTTAGAGGCCATCCTTGCGCCCTTGCTTGTTCTCCGTCCTGCTTCTTTCATTTCCTCTGTGTTTTACTTATTTTTCTTCCATCTCAAGGGTGGTTAACACCAAGAAAAAATAAGCTTAATGGAAAAGAATAGTAGACTTCCTCATGGTTTGAGGTTCACATAGATACATCTATATCAAGAGCATTATAGTGGTATGGAGGAAATAAGGAAGGGAGTTTATTAACCATTACGTGGTTGTAGCAACCCGTTTAACTGATAGGTTAAAGAAGGAAGCCTTCTTTTGGGATACCCTTGCAAATTGTAGCTTCAACCAATTAAAGGGACTTATTACTTCTGCTCCTATTTTGGTATGCCTAGATTTCTCTAGAGAGTTTACCATACAATGTGATGCCAATGGCTGTGGTGTAGGGATTATATTGCTAACATGAATATGAAGTTATTACCTTTGAAAGTCACGAGCCAACGGATAAGGAGGTGGCTATGAATGTCTATGACCAAGAAATGTTGGCTATTCTTCATGCAATAAAGAAGTGGAAACATTATTTGTATGGCAGTCAATTTAGAGTTTAGAGTGATTACAAGGTTCTAAAGCACCTCTTTATCTAGTCAAATCACACTCCTAAGCAATGCAGGTGGGCAACTATCTTACAAAATTATTATTTGGACATTACTCATGCATGGAGCAAGGACAATATACTAGTTGATTCTCTTTCAAGGAGGTGGGCTTGCAAGGTTTTAGCTATGACTGTGCTATATAGTGATTCGACTCAAGAGCTACAAGAAGCCTACCTTTTGGATGATGAGTTGAGCCATATATTTCAAAAACTACAACAAGGCTTAGAGAGGTTGCACATTTCACCCATAGCTGGATATTTTGGAGTGTTTAAGACCTATGATAAAATAAAATAAAAAGCTTTCACTAGAAAGGATTGTGGAGAGGTGTAAAGAATTATGTCATGAAGTGTATACCTTGCCAATAGAATAAGGACAGCACTCATAAGCTAGGTGGTTTATTGCAATCATCACCTATCCTTAAAGGTAAATGAATGCATATCACCATGGATTATATTATTGGTTTACCTAGAACCAAAAAGGGATAGAATAGCATTTATGTGGTGGTGGATAGACTCATTAAGACAACCCATTTTATCCTCACAAAGACACAGTTTATTGCCTCACATGTAGCTAGTTAGTTCATAGAGAAAATCTCTAGACTACATGGATTACCACAAGTAATTATGCATGACAGGGATACCAAGTTCATGAGTAACTTTTAGCACATGGTATTCAGCTCTATGGGTACTAAGTTGGCTCCTTCTACAACCTATTATCAACAGACTAATGGTTAGACAAAAAGGGTAAATAAGCTATTGGAGACTTACCTTCACCATTTCTATGATGATGCACAACATGCATGGGATTCCTAGTTGCATTTGGCTAAGTTTGCTTATAATGACTCTACCCATGCTAGTATTGGGATTTCACCCTTTGAGGGTATGTGTGGTTACAAGGTAACCTTACCCACAATCATTTTCAGTGAGAAGATTAACATTTATGGGAAAGAAGAATTAAAAAGAATGCAGACCCTTCCTCAGCATTACAAGATGAATCTTAGAAAGGCCCAATACCAAATGAAGATGTATGCTAATGAAAAGAAGCGACCTTTAGAGTTTCATGAAGGAGACTTAGTTTTGCTCAAAGTACCCAAGTCTCATTACTCTGCATTGAAGGACATTTCCATTAATAAACTTGCTCATAGATTTTATAGACTCTATAGAAACTTGAAGCGTATTGAAGACTTGGCATATAGATTGGAAGTGCCCTCTTCCACTAAGATTCATAATGTGTTTCATGCCAATTAGCTCAAACCCTTTTATGGTACTCAAGTGAAAATAGTTGATAAGTTCTCCTGAATATCTTATTCAATACATCCCTGAGGAGATCATATGTCAACATGAGAAGAAGCTTTTCTCTCATCCTATCAGTGAGTATTTGATCAATGAAGAGGTTTGCCACTTAAGAAAGCTTCTTGGAAGCCAGATTCTTGGATGAGTTTTCTTACTTACGGGATGCACTATGGCTAAAGCTTAATTATATATGAGCTAGTTGTGGTGCAAACATGGCCTAGACAACAGTCTGTTTTAGAACAATTTTTACTTTGCCTAGTTTTTAGAATTATGCCACCTATATAAAGTCAAAGTGCTCTTCAATAGCTACTTTGTGCATGTGGCATGCTCCATTTTGATACTTCTATTAGAAGTTATGGCAATTTTTGTTCTTTTTGAAGACATTCAGATTGTATATATAGCAATGGATTCCCTTTATGTGATCATTTTAGTCACTATATCTCATTTTTTTAATTCATTTTCCATCATTTGTATAGCTGAAATCAAAGTAGTACTCTATTTTCTCCACCCTCTTCAACCATTGTAAATTTATTTTTGTAGGCAAAAACCTTTGGAAATGGATAGATTATAAGAAGTTGGGAAGACTTATATTTTAGTAAGATACTATTAATAATACCTTGTCAAATTGACACATGTATAAAAGGTGTGAGACATGTAATTTTCATCACTTTTGAAAATAATACAAATACTATCTATCATCTCACCTTCTTGTTCGCAACTCCCATAGCTTCTCCCTCTTCTCTCCTATCTTTATAGTCTTTCTCTCTCCTCTTTTCTCTCTTATGCCCTCCTTTCTCTCACCTCTTAGTTCTCTTCTTAACAACTAGCCTCTTCTACACCAAGATTTGCCATATTTATGTCTTCCAATATTGGAAGTTATTGCTATCAAGCTTTCCAATGTTAAAAAAAGTAATATCTAATAAATGAACCCACTATATAATGACTACAAATGATAAGAGAATGGACTTCTATAAATTCAGCAAAACAACCCCAAAACTTATGCAAAAGTGTGGAAACAAATAAGGGTATAACTATCCACAAACTGCAATCAATTGAATGCCAAAATAAAATATCTACTCCATAAAACAATGTTAAAAACTATAATTATAGCAATGCTTTAAAAAAATGTAGCAATACATATCAATATTACTATGGATAAATAGCTAAGAAAGCAAGCTCCCACTACCAAGGATATCCGAGTAGCAACTGGGATATCAAAAATGCAACTAGTAGCAACTAAGCATCCAAAGACTATCACAAACTCAAAATGTCAGTAAACCATACACGCCATTAGCATATACATCATGCATGTAGGAGATCTCAAGAGCAATTGTAGAGATCAATCAAATGCATAACTAACTAAGCAAAGAGCAATGGTGCTCAATGCATAACCAATATGCATGTATACATCATTGATAAACTACTGATAGAGGTGAGTGCCAATGTTCAAAGCATATGAAATCAAATAAGCTCACAAGAAGCAAGAGTAATTATGTACAATACCATATAAGAGACCACATACATAAACCAAGAGTCCCACTGTCTCAAAGAACCAAGCTCTACCAAGTACGTACAAGTGTTTCCCATTGGAAGTGAATCCGAAATGTGAAGTGAGCAAGAAAAACTCAAGGCATATACCTCATAGCATCTAGGAAGCCCAAGCGTATCACAAATACATGGAAGCTTCCATGTTTACCCCAAAACTTCTCTCCTTTGTCATTTCCCACCTTTAGTGTTGCCAAATCCTTCAAGATAAAGGAAAATTCATTGCCCTACATGAGATATTGGTTAGATGTAACATACATGGACCATGTGGATCATTCAATTCATGTTTTTAATGTATGAGAAAAGGAAAGTGTACAAAGGGATATCCAAAAAAGTTTTTTGGTGAGATTATTGTGAATGACATTGGTTATCTTGTTTATAGGAGATGTGATAATAGTAAAAGTGTGAAGATTACGGCTAGTGTCATTGGCAATTGTTGGATTGAACCCTACAATGTGTACCTTTCAAAGAAATACAAATGTTGCAGTTTAGATGATTGATGAGATAGATTGATACCTTGATGCTCACTACATCTTTGGCTCCAAGGCATGCTAGCATATTTTGGATTTCCACCTACATAAGAAGCTTGATGTTCAATGATTGTAGGTTCTTTTTTTAAGGGAAAACACACTAGTGTTTGAAGATGGTGATGATGTGTGAGATGTGGTTGTAGATCATAATGCTAACAAGACCACTCTTACAGAGTAGTTTTGTTGCGAGATGCTTGATGGGTTTGGAATGTAAGCAAAAGGGGTTGGACAAAAGGAAAAATGTAATACCATTGGCTAGATGTTCTTTGTTTCTCATACATGCTTTAAGATCCCATTGCAATTAGAGGGCCATTCTACATGGAATAGACCCGAGCAAGTGATCTAGCATGATTATTGAGACTACCTCATTTTATAGGATGAAACTCCAATGATGCATTGTCATTCTTTTGAAGCCCTAGATAAGAGTTTATGAGATGTCATGTCTTTTAATCGACCTTTTGGTGGAAATATCATGTTTTTTGGAGGTCACTTTAGACAAATCTTACCTGTTGTGGTCAAGGGAGGTTTTAAGGACATTGTGAGTGTATCCCTTTGTTGATCAACTTGATGGAAATATGTAAAAAAATTTGAGTTGACATAGAGCATGCAAGTGTGTCCTAATGATGAGTGCATGGGTACAAACTTCATTAGGTGACTTCAAGGTATTAGAGTTATATTGCTTGCATGCATGGTTATACAAGGGGGATTAGTTAGGGATCTCATTGGATATGTATATAATGACTTTTTGAATATACATGATCAAGTGACTTTCTTTCTTGAAAGGGTGATTCTTATTCCAATGAATGTAGAGATAATTGAATTTAAAAAAATTGTGTTTGATGCCAAAAGACATGAGGCAATATTATAGTGTTGATAGTATAATTGATACAGATGATAATATATTTCTCTACTCTCTATAATATTTGAATTCTCTTGATCTTCAAGGTGGATTTCCATTATATTTATTGCTCTTAAAGGCTAATGCACCTATTATTTTGCTTTGAAACTTGAATCATGCAATAGAACTATATAATCGAATAAGTTTGATATGCAAGGCTTTCAGTACCAAGGTTTTGGAAGCTAAGATAATTGCATGTATAGACATTGGTGCCAAAGTATTCATTCTAAGAATCACATTCATTTCCACAATTTTGCCCTTTTTCCTTCTCTATGAGGTGACAATAGTTTTCTATACCACTAGAATTCGCAAACTATTAACAAGACTCAATGACAAACTTTGACTTCATTGGGGCTTAATCTTAAAAGCTTGATCTTCACACATGGGCAATTGTGTGTGGCATTTTCTCGAGTGAAATCCTCTACTAGACTAAAAATCTTACTACATGACAATGATCATTACGCATGTTCCACTATTAATATTATGTATAAAGAAGTCTTGCAAAGAGTGTAATCATGTGCTGCTTCTTGGAATGTCATGCTTAATTGTTTCCTTCATTATTGCTCATTCAAGACTCATTTTATCTTTATTTGTTTAAATTTTTCACTTTTGTTTTGTAGAACAATGAAGACCATAGTATTTGGTTACTACCTTGTATCTCAGGCTCATATGAGATTACGAGAGAAATTATTGCCTTTGGTGCAATAACCTAAAATGCGTAGATCTCTTGTACACACAGTGCCTTAAGAGTCTTACACCTATTCATAGGTTTGAAGGCCTATTTATTGAGATTGTTTACAAGGGATAAGTGTTATTGTGTAATGCCCCCTATCTACAACCATATTATGTCCAAATCACACTTAGGGAGGATTCCTCCTCAGTGGCAAGGAGGGAAGTGTCATGGCTTATGCTACTTGGTTGTGCTGCATCAACTAAATATTGTTATCATCCAAGGTTTTTTTTTCTTTCATTGTAATTGGTTTTATTGTTTGGTGTGCTCACAAAATGTTGTCTTGCTAATGTTGTGTTTTGTTGTTGCAACACATGACATGTCTTGTAAAGAAGTATGTTCCACACATGATACTTCAACTAAAATTTCATTACCCATGCATATGGAGACGAGGACACTTGCTATCATTGATAGCAATGCTTGCAAAAGAAAACTATTTGAAGACTAAATGATAACTTGAACATTTGTTTGATATCGCAAACAATCTACATTGATTAAAAAAAATCCCCTCTCCCAAACATACATTATTTGTATTATTTTATTGTCATGAAAAAATAATAAGGATAAGGTGTTGCCTTTGCTCTTGCACAAACATTAGAGATAGTATAGATAGTAGAATAAGTAATTTTAGGGCCTAGGGTGTAGCTAATGGGAATGATGGAGAGAGAGAGAGAGAGAGAGAGAGAGAGAGAGAGAGAGAGATGGAACCAATGTGTGAGAGTGTGTATTTATAATTTAAAAAAAAGTTTTTCTAGATCTATAGTATCTCCTATTTTACAATATCTTGACCCAATCACCAATTTTAAAAAGGCTAAAAAGTACTTTGATATTTTTATTTTTGTTGATTTCATGTGCTAATCATCTAATATGAAATTTCAAAATTTCACACGTTCTCTCAAACATGCATTACGCTATTGTGAGAGATAATGAGAGAGGGTAATAAGTTGTTCATGCATTTTAAGAAGGAAGCTTACAAATTGGTGTATCGTTAACGAGAAAGATATTTCCTTAGAGAAACACACACGAATGAGAAAAGAATGGTTAAATACCATCGCATTACATGGGGTCATCATGACCCGCACTAGCATGTGTCATTACATGGAGGGCTAGTATATGAGAATTTCTCTTAGACTTGATGCATTGCATTAAATCTCATTAAAGTTAATGCATTGTATCAAGTTTCTTTTTTTTTTGTTCTTTTGCACTTTAATAATATAGAAGTTGCAATCTCACTGGAATTTTGATGCATTTCATACATACTCCAAACAAAAATATGGTTTAGAACATTATACTCTATGGACATTGTTAACAAATTTTAAGTTGGTTTAAACTAGACTACAATAGTACTAATGGATCTAGAGTGTTTGGCCTCTAGTTAGTAACATTAGTTCAATCAAGAACTAATAATACTTCTTTCCTCGAGTTTATAAAAACCAACATGAACAATATTTCATTATACTTGTCTTGTAAAACTTCTTATGGATTTGCTAAAATTGTAAGTTATTTACATGGCCCTAACAAGTAATAGTGTGAAGGTACAAAGTACTACATTATACAACATATGCAAGTGTTAATTATTATTTATTATTAACTTCCAGGCCCCAAAAGGGAAAGAATGTGTGTAGTTAATCTTATATACAAATACATTGTTTGGCCTAAACCTTATTATGAGGAAATATTATTCATTGTTTTCAAATACCTTTACTATTTTAATCCAAAATTCCATAAATTTAACATTACATTCACATACTAAAAATATCATTTATGAATGGTGTTGCATAGTACTTATGTTATAACTATGTCAATATGGTTAAGTTTCTTATTCTTTATTGTAAAAGACCATGATCATGGTTACCTAAACTATCTTACAATACAAGTTTTTTATTTGTGGATAATGTTCGTATATGTTCATGTTCTTAAGTAACAGAATTGACATAGCTTTCTAATGTGTATATAGTGTTGAATTCATGACAAATATCTTAGCTAGAATGACATATTTTGTGCAAAATAATTAATGTCTCAAAGAAAACAACTTATGTGTTTTGGATATAACACAAGTTTTAACTTTTTGTAATATTTTACACAAACCATTGTGATTTAATAATGTACAAAATAAAATTAAGAATATCTTAAGTATAAACTATCATGGAGAGAGAGAGAGAGAGAGAGAGAGAGGATAATTAATGTCTCAAAGAGAATGATGTTAGTTGCTCTCTCTCTCTCTCTCTCTCCCTCTCTCTCTCTCTCTCTCTCTCTCTCTCTCTCTCTTAGGATCTACTTCATGGCATTGGTAGGTGAATTGGATAGTTGGCCTCTAACAACCCCCAAGACAACACCACAGAATAAAGACCAAGGATCTCCCCTCAACAAAACCCACAAAACAACACCATTGAACACATGATAAAATATTCCTGATCACTCACTCCTCACTGAGACTTCAACTCAACACTTTAGCAATTTTAACCTTTAAGCTCAAAATTTGCCATTTTTAGAGAGAATCTGATACGAAAACAACCATGGTTGAGACTCTAATAACACAAGCTTTTAGATTCACACAACTCCTATTTTCTAGGGATAGCAGTCCCACACAACTGTTAAAATACTGAGAATGCATGCTATGGAGGATCACTAATGAGCAAATAGACAATCATAATGAGTCAGAAGCATTGATAAATAAGAACAACTAATATTATCCAAGCATAATGCAAGTACAATTGATATTATCCAAGCATAATGCAAGTACAACTGACTGATATTTTCTGATGGAATGAGTGTGGGGATGAGTGCCTTTTATACGCTTACAGTAGGTGGTATTGGTAGGTGGAGATAGGTGAAAAGGGACCATGGTATTCAACAACCGTGGTTTTAATAAACCGTGCATACATGACCTAGTCCAATGCTTTATTTGTTGTATGTTTCATTGCCTTATTTGTCCCATACAAAGAGGCTATCGTGGATGTGATTGCACATTTCTCAATAGCAGCAACTGCCCCACAAAACGTGGTTGCTTCAAGCAATGCAAAATTAGTTGTAGATCCTTTCTATTCTTTTCTCAAAGCGCACATAAATACAAACCAAATACTCAGGTTACCAAAACTTTATAAGGTGAATTTCCATGCCAACTCAATGCCGGCTACAAGCATTTCACTATTGTAGACATTCCATTACAACAAAACAGAGTTTACATTGATATAGCAATGAACAATCATGATAGCTTTCATGGGAAACCAAGTTGGTGAAGTAGATACTGTTGAATTCACATGTTGCCTCATAGAGCACAGAAATTACCTCATAGAGCACTGCACATAATAGCTCATAACTTTCTAATCAAGTCTTGGATTGCCAAGCTTCAAAAAGGAAAGTTGTAGCTCTCTGTCCAATCAAGAGCTCTGCAAAACAACTCAAAGAAAATTCTTTGATCTACTATCCTAAAACAGCTATACATAGCCTACAGTCCTAAATATACTGCTGCTCTATACAGCAAACACATAACTTCTCTCCCCTACCAAGTAAATTTCCACTCTTGTGGACTCAAAATCAAAACCAAGAACATATTCCCTGTATGAGGATATCTCTTATTGCATAAAGCGCGTCTCAAAATTGAAATATCATAACCACGTGTCGAACATGCATGGTACCACTTAGGATTTTCACCTATCAACATGTCTCCTACTACAAGTAGGTGTTAGAAAGAAAAAAAAAATGATATTTGCATGTGTTACCCACTTGACTCCATGCAGGATCATGTCCTCGATCGCTCATTTTCACCCACCGTCATACCCAATCCACCACCATGATGTCATGAAACTTGAACTTTAATTACTATGCAAAATATTTTTCCTTACTTTCCTCTTACAATTCTTTTTAGACTTTTAAGCATTGTTTTCTCCACTTCAATCCATTTGAAAAGCAATATCCAAGGCACTTCTTTTAGGAACCAATAATACACACTATCATCCCTCAAGATTCTTTTATTTCTCTGCCCAATAACGATCTAGACATATATTTGAACACCAAACCATTTTGGGCTTTTCTCTTTAAGAGTTTAATCAAGTGCGATATGCATCAAGGTTATGATAATTCATTCTAGCTCTCATCTCTTTTTTAATCTTATTATATTTCTCATCCTTCATTATTAAACTTAGCTCTCTTTCATGAAGGTCTTATCTCCTCATTTTTAATCTTATTATATTTCTCATCCTTCATTATTAAACTTAGTTCTCTTTTATGAAGCTCTCATCTCTTTTTTAATATTATCATATTTCTCATCCTTCATTATTACTTTGACATCTTTCCTACTCAAAATCATTTTGATATGCATAGTTGAAGTCTCTATGCTTGAAACCACTTATTGATTAGAATATAAAAGATTTGTTTTGTAAAACAAATATGGTTAACTACCATAAAGTAAATTGAAAAACAAGCTGAATTTTTTATAAAATAGAGTACGACGAACACCAAGAGATGTTTAGAAAAAGAGCACATTGCATTAAAACTCCATATTTTCAATATCCAAGGCTTTTTGTCATTTATTTAAGTCTAATCGATCCCTTCCTTTCCCAAGCTCCAAAATAGTCTCCACATTTTAAAATGGTTTACACATATATTTGTCAATTCTTTGCTTCAAATAAGTATTCTCTTCTCAATAAAATTTATTTAATCAAGGGTATCACTTTGTTAAATAAAGGTGAAGTCTTTGTAGATTATCTTTTGGGTAGAGTCTTGTTAATCACAAGTCTATATTTTTGTTTCCTTGAAATCAACACATTTCTTGAGAAGAAGAAGGGAAAAGACAAGGTGTATGTTTCTTGCTTCAAGGCTTATACTCATGATTAAGCTTGATGTGGAGGTTATATGCATCTCCCATATGCGTCTATGATGTTGCTTCAACTATGTCATAAACCTTCTATATGTTTTTCTCCTCTCAAGTTTGTTTCTAAAGTTTCTTTTAAAAATGAGAATGTATCAAACTATAACTTGCACTACACATCAATTTTTTGCTTAACAATTGATAGACACATGTACCCTCAATCAATTTTGGTCTAGATACATCCAACAAATTTTCAAGTATGGCCATTCTAATCTAGATTAAATTTCACGTATTGGCCATTCTAGACATACCCATCAAATTTCAAGTATTTGCCATTCTACTCTAGATTAAAGGTAATTAACTACTTGAAAAGCTCCATGCAACTTTGTGCTTTTTTTTAAAGGCATATTGACCAAAAAAACCAATTTTATATCATTGCCAATGTCGTTTTAATTACCTCTTCCTATGTTGAGGTCAACCTCCCTAATGACCCAAAAAATGAAAAGGGAGCCTCACAAAAGAATGAGATTTTCATGAGAAAAAGTTAATAAAACATGACAAACATGAAATAATTAAAGACCCCAAGATTCATCCATTAAAAAAATAGCATAGACCACATGGATCCCCTTAATTATGCATTGGATTAGCTTCTTATTGGCTAAATTTTATAAATCAATGAGGAATAATCCAACCCTTTTTTAGTCAACTTCTCTCGTAATATGAGGATTTAATACATATATTGCATCAATCACCCTTCTGAGTAACCTTCCTCTATTGTTAGAGGAAATTCGCTAAAAACCTAACTCTTTTTAAAAAGACAATATGGGTGTAGAGGCGAGCTCAAGCTCAACCACCAAAATCCACGGACTGCTTATTGTTTTAAGCATTTCAAGCAAAACACTAATGGCTACCTCTCACATAGCCGACACGCTATCTCTCTCTATGAGTGTAGTGTGCTTACCTCCATGCCCGATCAAGTTGCCTCCTCTCCCAAGCACTCTGGTAGCTCCACAATCCAAGTGCAAGCTTCAAGCGAGCTCGATCCTCAAGCTCCATGCTCCAAGCTCCATTGACGCGAGCAAAACAAGAGAAGAGAAGAGAAGAGAAGAGAATAAGAGAGGAGAAGATGGAGAGCTTCGATCATTGACCCTCATACTCTCACACTCCCTCTCTCAAGCACAAGCTCAAGCAAGCAACAAGAAGAACAAGAGGAAGGAGAGGAGAGCTACCTTTGGCCACACACAAGAATGAGCTCCTCATTCACTTTTCAACTTTATATACAAAACCCTAAATCCCTTTTGGGCAGTCATCCCCTTATCCCATTTTTTACATGGCCGACCGTGGCCTAAGCCCTTTTTCCCATTGTCCTCCTATCTTCCTAACTTCCTTCCTACCGCCCATCTACCTTTATAATTTACACGGGTGAGAATCCCGATGCTCTTTTACAAAATAAATCATGGTGCACCTTGCGCTCTTTTACAAAAGCATTGACTTACGCTTTTCTTGTGTGTCTCTCTCCTTGATTTAGGACTTTTCTGTACTTCTTGTGTTTCCAGATTTTTCTTGGCGCGTCTTTGTCTTCTGTTCCACTTTTGCTTTGACCTTGCCTTCTGCTTTAGATTTTTGGATTTTCCACCTTGTTCATCTGAGGGTTAACGTTATCCCCCTCCTAGATGAGTGCCAGTCCCGTGGCACTCCCATGGTACTCTCCCTCATAGGTAACAAGCTTTAGCATGCACCAAAGACATAGTTGGCAGGGACTGCTATGGTTTGCCGTAAAGGAGGTTTGGTGGTGGTGCAAATGAAGGTCGTCGGTGGCACTTTGTTGGCCTGATTGGCTGGTGATAGGGTTGTTGTAGTTGGTGATAGGGCTATTCTTTGTTGGGAGTTGCACTCATGGATGTCACAGGTGTTGGTGTTCTGGGGATTGTGCACATGAAGATTCTTTGGTGGGCTTGCATGATGATAAAGGAGAAGAGTTCAGAGTTGAGTGTTGATGAAGAGCTGACAGTACTTTCATTAGAGTCTTCAATATCTGCAATTGAAAACCTCTCATATGGTCTCTCCCTAGGGGTTAGTAGTAGTCTTCTTATCATACATAAGACATAGTTTGATTAGTTTAGGAGACATGTCGAACTCTAAGCAAGCCGAGAGTACTGTCCTGCACTTGAGAATCCAAATTGTATATAGATTGTGGTGCAAATATTATGTGAGTGCATGTGCATACTTAGATATTACGTAGTTAGACAATTGCTAGTCTGGTTCCTCATAGCAATGTGGGGATGAAGCGAGATTCAATGGGGTGGAAAAATTTGTCGATGTTGAGAATAAGTACGCTTGAAGGCTTCTTGAGACATCAGTTGTGATTTTGACAACACGATGTAGTATAATTGATCTCATTGATGCTAAGATTAGATTGCAGAAGCCAAGATTAGATTTGATCGGGTAGTGGGGGCCTTCAATGTCGATGATTGATCGCCATTGTTGAGTATACCTGAAAAAAAAAAAGGAAGTGCACTACCTGGGGATGTGTCTACCTCACAGTGCAGTGTTGCATGGTGTCCATGCTAGTGAAACTACGAGTTGGGTCAACCTCAAAGAAGCCTGTGGTGTTGTTCCGCACTTGAGGACCCAATTTGTGTGCAGGGGAGGTGTTGTGGATGTCACTTAGGGAGACAGATCTAACCATAAGCAAGCACAAACTCCCTAGGTGTGTCCTACCCTTGATGTGCCCCAAGTGTAAAGTGGGGGGAAAGGAAGGACTAGGGGATTAGGCACGGAAACGGCTAGCCAAGGCCACTGAAGACCATTTTGGTGACCAATTAATCAATAACATCATTTGCCCAAAATCCATGAGGTAAAGCAGTATGCGCCAATATTGTATAGACCATGTCTTGAATGGTCCTATTTGTACGCTCTACAACACCATTTTGGGGTGGATTGTGAGGGGTAGTGAGCTCCCTTTTTATCTATTTGCTATCACAAAAGTCTTGAAGGGCTTTTGACACTTTGTCTTATTGATCTGATTTTCAACAAGTGCCATGAACTTTTTAATTTATCCAAAGTCTCATCTTTATGATGGATTGAATAAACCTATACTTTGTGTGTGGCATCATCAATAAAAGTAATGAAATACTTCTTTCCCCTAGAGATAACCCTAGCATCTGACATACATCTGAATCTGCCAACTCTAAGGGTAAAGCCTTTAAAGAAAGAGATTGTTTATGTGACATTTAAGCATGCTTAGCATATATACAGTAATCACATTGTTCGAAATCAACATACCTTAAATACAGCAAATAACCCAACTGAGAAAGTACTTTCATTCCAGTTTTGCTCATGTGTCCTAACCAACTATGCCACAAAGAGACACTTGGCCGCTCGGTTATTGCGACTACATGGTCACGTATGCTAGATACATACAAAGGATACAAAGTATCACTTTTAGAGCCCTTGGTAACAATGCGAGAGCCCTTACAAATTTTCCATTTGCTATCTCCAAAGGTGGTATGATAGCCTTGGTCATCTAGATGCCCTGTGCTTATCAATCTCTTCTTGAGCTGAGATACATATCTTATACTATGCAAAACAAACATGAAGTCATACTGAAGTTCCAATTTCACACTACCGATACCTGCAATTTGACATGCATAGTTATCCCCCAAGTGGACAACACCACATGTACCACCATTGTAGTCAAAAAACCACTCATGATGTGATGTGACATGAAAATACATATCTGAGTCAAATATCCAAGTATGCATGTCATCATCAGAATCTACAAACAATGCATGTGCACTCAAAGAAGCAAGGAGTACATCACCATCACTATCATTCTCATGAGTGACTACATTTATCTTCTCTATCTTCACACTGCTTTTCTTTGCATGTTGGATATCATTTTTCTCAACCTTGTTGTCTTCAGTGTTTTTGCTTTTGCCATTCTCTTTCTTCAATCAAAAACTGTCCCATTTGTAGTGTCCTTTCCTACCACAATGACCACTCCAAATTTTTACCACGAAACTTGTTGCGTGCTTTATTTTCAGAACTGCACTTTTGCTGAAATCTGCCCCTAGTATGCAATACATTAGAAGACTTGATTACCGAATTATTTTGCCTATTGAGTTCTTCCACTAGCAAAGAACTCTCCACATCAAAATCTAACAATTGAGCATTTGAGTTACTCAAAGATATCCTGAAAGTATCCCAACTTTCAAGCAAAGTGCATAGCAAAAATGTAGCCTTGAACTCATCATCAATGTGGAAATCCAAAGCAATCAGCTGACTAAAAGTTGAGTTAAACTCATTTAAATGTACAAACATGGTTGTATCTTTCTTCGTGTGAAGGTCCATCAACTTTTTCATCCAATGTATTGACCTACCCGACAAAGCAACTAAAGCAAGCGGCTCAACATAACAAGAAGAGCCTCAGATCTAGAAGAATATGTGAGACTTCTCCCAAAACTAGCTGGACATCACATCTCTACAATTAAGGTTCAGACTTAGCATAAAGGACTTAAGAGTTCATTTTATACAGGAAAGCCATATGGCATAGTAATGTTCCATTGTTCATTCAAGTTAATGAAAAGTTTTGTGCTAACTTCTTCTCTTGAAAGATATATGTGAAACTCTCTTCCATGCTTCACTTCCCCCCTTCAAACACACAAATGATACATAAACTCAACCAAATACGGCAAATCTCTTGGTCAAAAGAGATCAATGGAAATTTAGATTTAAACAAATCTAATCAGCCGCAATACAACCAAAAATGTCAATCCTCACGTGGCTTATTCTTCACAAAAGCATATGGACCCAAGAAAAAGCAAGGAGCATTGGAGTGAGGACAAGAATTTGTCCACGATGTGGCAAAGGGATAGAAACTTTGCCACATATATTCCTCATATGCTGAGATAACCAGAACATAATGAACTAGCTATATAAAGTTATCTTTCTCCTCCACCCTTACCTGTTCAGCTAGAAGGAGATTCTATTGGGAGAAGCCAACATGATACCCTCATTAGTTTGGACCTATTTAAGGGGGTGATTCTTTGGAACCTTTGGTTGCAAAGGAATTCAACTATGTTCAAGGACAGTTTCAAAAGAAGTCGAGTCAATCTAACTCTTAACCTTATATCGTAGGTTCTCTGCCATACTAGGATGATAGCAAGGATGGAAGCAAAGACTGAGATTACTCGCTCATTGTAAAGCTTAACAAGGAGCAAAAAGCCAACCATCTTGAACCAAAAAGTCAATGAAATGGCCACAGTTCTTTCACACATGAAAAATGCGATATTTAGTGTATTGCCACCCAACACAATTGCTCAAGAGCTAGCGAGCTAGCTAGAGGAAAGAGAAAAGAAAAAAAAAGAAGTGCCATTGGAAATCAAGATGATAGTCTACCATGAAAGAAGTCAATAGCTTGAACGCATGATGTCTATTAGTCTTTTGTTTTCCAAGCAAGTAACTCACCCTCTAAGGACAGAACTTGATCACCACCTTGGATACTCCTCTACCACAAATACAAGATGTAATAAATAAATAGAAGCCATATAGGATGTCTCCACTTGCCAAGCACGTTGTACTTCACATAAGGGCAGTGCCCCTATTTTGATGTGATGTCCCCTCTTTTTACTATAATACAAATTATGCGCAATATTTCACTTCTTTAAAAATAACAATGAAGGTGCCAATTGAAGGAGAGGTCATTCAATTGTAGTCAAGGCACCATGCGAGTATGCAAACAAGACTAGCATGCCATTAAGCAACTCGACATCAATGGTTTAGCTTATCCATGTTGAATATCCTCATATTGATTCCACATTGTATCAGGTCCGATGTTTCAGTCTATTTAGTTATTTGTTGTTTCCTAGCTAGATGCTTCCTCTTAGATTATGGTTTCTTTACTCTACTTGAGAAACGTGATAGTTCCTTGAAATTTGAATGTATCTATATATCTCTCATAGGCTGATTTGGGCTTTTGTATACATTAATACAACCCTCTCCCTTTTTCTTTTCCCATAATCAACCCCCCTCTATTTTGTCGTAATAGTCAACCTCTCTCTCTCTCTCTCTCTCTCTCTCTCTCTCTCTCTCTCTCTCTCATTCATTTTGCTAGAGTTCCATATTTCATTGTTGTCATTCACTCACTATCGCATGCTCAAATACCCAAAAATGGTTTCAATGCATTAAGGTACATACCTATGAAATGTTAAGATTACTATTGTTGCTTCTCTTAAAGAGAGTTGTTGTAGAAGAAGATTAAAAGCAAGAGAAGAGGCCTTTACTCCATCATGTTCCCAATAGGTAGTGGAGGTGTGTTTGCAAGGATGGACAACTATTGCAAATAGGCAACCATCCATTAATCAGTGAAAGGTCCACCCCTCTCCCTGATGTCGACCCAGCTATCTAACATGTCAACCCCACCATCTACTATAAGAAGGTGCAACAAATCTATACTCATGAAATTAATCTTGGATAAGAACACTCATCTCAAAGGAGAAGAAATTGTTGAAGGTGAAGGAGAAGGAGAAAATGAGAAGACTAGGAGACCGTGATTCCCCACATGGGGGAAGAGATTACAAAGGATGATATTATCACTCCCTTTTTACAACAAGACTTCAAAACCGTAAGGCTCCATTCAGCAAACTTTCGAAACTTCTTGCTAGTGACCAAAATCAATGGCAGCAATCTGAAACCATTCAATTCAAATAGCAATCAGGGTCAGACCTCAACAGACCATCTTGAACACACTGCAGGACTCATTCTCTCCTTGCAACCTAGCAAGGCTTGCTTGAAGCTTCCAAGTGAACATATCTTGAAGACCTAGCAACCTTCCATGGCATAAATAACCTTGTTGAAGGGAGTGGCTTTCGACAACTATACTACCAACCGTAAGGCCTCTTCTAGCATATGCACATCAACCTTTCGCCAATATTGGAAGGCTCTCAGGATCCAGTTAAGGTGGAACTCAAGCATCTTCGGCCTAAATTTGGCTAGTTATATATTTTGTACTTCCACCTGATACAAGCCAAAGTCAACAAATTGTGAAGAAATGCTCTAAACGTAAAAAACACAAAACCAATCGTACGACGAAGCACAAACTGATAAACACAAAACACAATTAATGTTAGGGTAACTTAGAGACAATGAACACCTCAAGCCCCCTTTGAGAGAGAGAGGGACCCCAACTCATGGATCATGGACTCCGAGGTGTCTGATAACAAAGAAAGTACTATTGGTTGTACCGAAGAGGGTATCTGGGGCTCGAAAGGAGCAAAAAGCAAAGAGCGCCCAGAGGTGTCTTCTCGAACCTAAGTAGAAGAGGGTGGGAAAGAAAAAGGTTCAACATGAGCCAAGCGTAGGGAACATTCACAGGCTCAAAATGGAGTGCATTATGGAGGAGATGTGGACCGTGGGAGTCACTAAACCTGAAAATGGAAGGGGAAAATCTCCATACAATGTGGTGGTCTCCAAGAGGACTTATTGCCTCATAGGTCAAAATGCATCTGTCGTCTTGTGAGGACATAGTGCAATGTATCTTATTGGTTTGAGCATAGTAAGCTGAGAGCTGATGCAGAACAATATCTGTGGCCCAGAAAGGAGAGGTAGCACAAGGAATGCCTAGTGAAAGATGCATATACTCCAATGGGATAGGGAGCAAAGATCAATGGTAACAATCGTCGGTAGTGAGACTGTTCTTGCCGCAGTAGGAGCACCTAGGAAATAGGCAATCTAACAGTGGAGTATCATGATACCGTAGGGCCAACCTATAAAAAAAAAGATGGAAGGGAGAAGAAAGATATCTCCCAGGGACACAACAGAAGTAGAGTAATAATCATATGTTGATGTCAATCTTGCAACCTGTGTCTTTGCCTTCACTGATGCAGAGGATCTTCATAGCTCACTGAGCATCTCTGGCTCTAATACCATATCAAGAAATGACTGAGCAATCAGAGAGACAATAGGGTTTACAAGAAGGAACACAAAGTGTGTACGGCAAACACTGAGAAGAGAAAAAAGGGCTATCAAATGAATGAATGAAATAATGAAGTGAATTTGATACAAGGATGTCATAGCACGAAGGATGTCTTGGAGTAGGGAGATTGCCGAAGAAGTTTTTAAGTCTACAAACAAGGGGATGATGAGGTGTTGCCTAGAGCTAGGAGACTGTTGTCGAAGAGGAGCCTCTGAATCAGCAATGCAAGGATGATGACTGGTGATGAGGGTGACCTCTCGGATAGCCCAAACACAAAGGCTCGATGCTACCAAGGACTGGTAAACTATCGCCAGAATGACGGAGGGGATGAAGAGCCTCTGACCATGGAAACGCCCTCTATGATGTGACGCCAAATAGTGGAGCACTCGCAAGATGCTGCAAACGCAAACTCCAACAGCTAAGAAAGATGATCCTTAATGATGAAGGCACTAAGTGAAGGAAAGCCTCCAATGCAACCAAACATAGGGATAAACTGTTGCCTGAAGGTGAAGAGCTAGCACTTGGCAAGTGGATGTTGATACCAATAAGGGTGAGCACCAAATCCAAAGGAGAAAGGACTCTCGAAGTTGTCACTTGTGTGTGGATGGTGATACAAACTGGATGAACTCCAAATGCAAACCTTATGCAATAATGCAAGGCACTTGAAGAAGATGAAGGAGAGAGGAGAGAAAAGAGACAGTGTGGTGAAGTTACTGAGAATGGGGGATGTGCCGTATATATGAGCACCAACTATCTCAACTCTTATCCACTGAAGTCTCTCGTACGGCGCTCCAACACTCTCGAAGACGCTAGAAAGCCTTTTTGAGACTAAAAACTGAAACCAAAAAAGGCAAAGAAAAAGAAAAACTGTACCAAATGATATGATTTCTCAATAGGTGGATCCGGAGTCAACCACTCCAACGGTGACCAAAAAGGGATAAATGCGCACAGATGCATATTTACATGAATAGAATGCCAATACATGGGGTAATCCAAAGGAAGATGCAAGTATTCATGCTCATGTATAAAGCAATACAACGGTGCCACTTGGATAGTGGCCTCACACGGAAATTGTTCACTTATCCAAGTGCCCTTTTACAATCATGACATCCTAGCAATGCAGAAGAAGTTACAAATATCCATAATATACAATACAAACATGTGGATCCGAAGTCGACCACTCCAAGGGTGACCAAAAAGGGATAAATGCACACAGATGCATGTTTACATGAACAAAATGTCAATACATTGAGTAATACAAAGGAAGATGCAAGTATTCATGCTCATACATAAAGCAATCCAACGGTGCCACTTGAATAGTGCCTTCATAGGGAAATTGTTCACTTACCCAAGCGCCCTTTCACAATCATGTCATCCTAGCAGTGTGCATGAAGTTACAAATATCCATAATATACAATACAAAATATGAGCATCATCATTGTCACTATCAAGAGAAGAAAACCACCTCCTCTCAAGCTACAAGAAATAAAAAGGAAGCACTCTAGCACCCTCTCCCAGTCAATCTAAAGAAGTAGAGGAGGTATACCAAAGCCAATCTGCAGTAGAAGATACTGAAGAACTAGCTAGTTGACTACCTTGGTCAAAATATCTGCAAAATTGTCACTAGAAGGTACAAACTCTAGGCAAATAGTGTCGACGTGCAACTTTTATCCGATGACCTAGCTACTTTGGGGTGGGATGCCTTCGGGTAAATATTGCAGGTCTTCCCTTTTAGTCTCAATTTTAGGCCTGAGAGGGGGTGTTGAGCCAAAACACACTTTACAACTTATTAGCATTTTCAAACAGCCCCAAAACAAGCTTTCAATGGTCTCCCAAAATACTAATTTTTTGAGGCACCCTTCAACATCTATAAATAGACAAGCTCTCCACCATTCAATCTTATCCTTTTGTGCACGTTTCTCACTCTACCATGCAGATTTCAGCCATTAGCAACCTACCATCTACTGTCCAGTCATCACCAACTATACTCCATCACTATCTAGCCCTAGATAGCCGATTTTCAAGCGTCACCTTGTTGTTTGGAGGTGTCCTTCTATTGCATCATCATAGCACCTAATCAACCTGCATTTTCAGCATCTGCGGCTAGACAATAGGCTGTTGTCATCTCTCCCACCAAGCTACACTACTTGCGTTTTTGTTGTCAAACAGATAATCTACATCAACAAACACCTCTCCAGTTGTCATCTCAGTTCCCTAACACTCTGGTGATCAATGTTTGTGTTTCATGTGCTCAAACACTTCGACTGGTTGTCACAACACTTGGAATCTGTCTCCGGTGGACGTCACTCTCCGATACCACATTGCTCTGCCCTTAAGCATTCTATACACTCTTACATTCATTTATAGCATTCATTCACTTCAAAGTTTATTCTCTCTTTGTTTGTCTATGTGTTTGAGTTTTGAGTTTTTGTGTTTTGCATTTAGCGTTTGAGATTTGCATTCAGTCTTGGTCGTACATGCTATGTTTCCTCAGTGCAAACCCTAGCATATCTTCACACAGAGAAGTGTTAACAGCCTCGGTCCAAAGGCACTTAGAAAGCTTTGCTGCGAACAGCATAGAGTGTGCCATATTCATGACTGTCCAGCTCCTACGCTCTACAACTTCATTCCATGCAAGGGAGATGGTAGCAGTGAGCTAGCATGCAATGCCCTGCTCCTGTAGAAACTCAGAAAACTCATGGGAGATAAACTCGCCACCAGAATCACTCCTCATAGTATCCACACAATGAGCAATTTGGTTATGGACCAGCAATACCCAAGCATTGAAATAAGTGAAGGCATCAATTTATGCTTTAGAAAGTATACCCACATGTATCTAGAGAAATCATCCACTATCAAAAAGAAATACAGCACCCTATTTAAGACAACAATGGATGTGGAACCGCAAAGATTTACACGAATGAGCCTAAGGGGTTCAACAACACGATTGATAGACTACTAAGGAAAGGGTGTACAACGCTACTTACCTAGCTAACATGCTTTATAGACCTCCGGAGATAGCTTTAGGCACGAAAAGCCCTTAATCATCCCTTGACGCAACAACTCATAAAGATAGTCATAGATAAGATGTCCTAAGTGTTGGGATAAAGGCCCTTTATTCACCTCCGTGTATTGTACACGTGTATTATTTAGTTGTACATGTGAATGCACCCTTACCTACCTTAAGTATAAATACATTTTATTCTTTATGTATCAACACATTGTTGATACACCCAAAATCGTATCATACTCTCTGTCGCTCTCTCTCTCTCTCTCTCTCTCTCTCTCTCTCTCTCTCTCTCTCTCTCTCTCTCTCCTCCAGTTGCTGCATACTATCAACAACTGGTATCAGAGCCTACGGTACAAGACCAACACGTTGTATAGGTACTCGCGACTGGCTGCAGGTGACAAAGAAACCAGCACGATAGTCCACAAGTGATCTGGCGATAGGTGTACAGGCGGCTGGAATTCGTGGCGTGACGACTCGAATTCGTGTCCATGGGAAGCGGACAGCTGACGCACGCAATAGGGACCAAAGGGGAGTCGGGGCGACCAACAACAAGGTGACGCCTTGACCAACAGCAAGGCGACACAAGCGGTCGACGCAGATAGGACCACGTTGCTGACCAGGCGGACAAGTCCTCAGTCGTGATGACGGGTCAACGGAAAACCCCCCCTCCCCCGGTCATTTTTTTCAAAAATTCCTTTAATCACATTTACCTCCTTTGCTTTAACGGGGTTCATGCGTGGAAGCACAGGTTCTAGATCTGTGCAAATCTGGCCCAAAAATTTAGGGCTTTTCCCAAATTTGATCTCGTTTGTGCTTGGCAGTTACATTCGTATCAGAAATTGCAAACATTGTGCGTGTTGACCTCAATTAAATTGGGGATTTTGCCAAATTTGTCAAAATTTCGCTCATTCGAGTAAAATTTCCTGACGTTGGACCTGGAAAAATTGAGGCTTTTCATGTTTTGCCGAAGTTTTGCTCAGCTAGGTCAAATTGGTTGACATTTATGCATTGTTGGACCTAGAATTTTAGGGATTTTGTGCAAAATTTGGTAATATTTACATGTGTGGTGGCTGGTTTATGTAAAAAAAGTAGAGATTCATTTCTGGTTGGGCAAGAACAGCAATGTATTTGCTGGTTCAGCTTGTGCTCTTGCAGTTTAGTCCATTAATTCTTGTGTTCGTGATAAAAATGGCTGCAATTTCTTCCAGTTCTAACATTAAGAGTTTGATGGAAATCAAATGGTTTGATGGTCAGGGCTTTGACCTATGGAAAGACCGTATGCAGGGCATATTGTTCTTAAATGATTGTGAGGATGCCTTGAGGAAGATAAGCCCGCACAAATGTCTGATGCAGATTGGGCCAGAGTCAACAAAAAGGTTGTGGCTTATATAAAGATGGGTGTCACTAATAACATTTTGATGGACATTAAGGGCTTAGATACTGGTTGTGCAATATGGGAGAAGTTGAAAACTACTTATGAGATCACCACACCTATTAATTAGGTGCATTTAATGCGCAAGTTGGTGAATATGCGACTCGATGTGTCCAAGCTTGCAGCTGAGCACTTGAATGTATTTATTGGCATCTTAAATCGGCTCAAGGATGCCAATTTGGATTTTGATGATAAGTTGAGGGCGATCTTTATGATCATGACACTGCCTGATTCTTGGGAGACCTTGGTGGTTTCTCTCAATAATAACCCCAATCTCTCGTATGATGGTGTGAGGGGTTCAATCTTGAATGAAGAAATTAGATGCAAGTCTAATGGAGAAGGCAACAACTCAACTTATAAAGTTAAAGGCAAGGCTGAAAAGAAAAATGCAAATACTGGACAAAGAAGTAAAAGTAAGAGCAAAGGAAAGGAAAAGAGTGATATTACTTACTATCAGTGTAGTCGCAAGGGCCACAAGAAGCCTGATTGCAGGTACTACAAGAAGGAACAAGAGAGAAAGAAGAATGTAGGAGACAAAAAGAAGAAAGAGGATAAGACAAATGTATCTGAGGCAGCCAAAGGCAAGGAAAAGGCCAATGTGGCCTCCAGTGTAGTCATACAGGAGCTCTCGGATACAGAGACTGATGTATTATGTGCAGTTGGTTATGATGCCCTTGTATGTCACATGCAAGATATGCAAGTTACCAAGGCTGATATGATTGATGCACTTTTTTCAATTGATGATGGTGTCACTCACACTTGGATTGTAGACTATGGTTCCTCTTTTCATGAAACTCCTTGCTTGGAGTGTTTTGCTATGTTCAATGCAGGTAGTTATGGAAAAGTATACCTTAGAAATAACCATGCTTGCAGCATTGATGGGATTGGCACTGTACACTTGTCTTTAGATAATGGGCAAGAGCTTGTGTTGAAAGATGTCAGCATCAAGAAGAGTTTACTATCTGTTGGTCAGCTTGACTTGCATGGTTACACTACACTGTTTGGTGGTGGTTTGTGGAAATTGAAAAGGGTTCCATGCTGATTGCAAAAGAAACCAAGAAGGGCACTTTGTATTGTTTGCACTGTAAAGCTTTGAATGGCAAGTTTCTTGCACTTGCTGAAATTGGTTGTCATTTGGAGTTGTGGCATAAGAGATTAGGCCATATGAGCCAGAAAGGACTTGATGTCCTTACCTCTTTCAAGAGGGTTGATGGAAAAGACTCTAAACTTGATTTTTGTAATGACTGTCTGTTTGGAAAGCAAATGAAAAATTCATTTTACTATGGTGTCTCTCATAAGTCTAATATCTTCGACTTAGTGCATTCTGATGTATGTAGTATGCCCGTGAAATCGTTGGGTGGTGCTGCATATTTTGTCTCTTTTATTGATGATTGTTCCACGAAGATTTGGGTTTATCTATTGAAAAAGAAAAGTGAAGTGTTTGCTGTTTTTAAAACTTTTCATGCATTTGTGACCACTTAGACATGTAAAAATCTGAAATGCTTGAGAACTGATAATGGGAGCGAGTTCACATCTACTAAGTTTTAGTCCTTTTGTGACTTGCATGGAATTAAGAGGGAGCTTACAGCTCCTTACAGCCCTTCTTCAAATGGGGTCGCTAAAAGATATAATAGGATTTCATGTGAAAGAGTGCAGTATATGCTGTCCACTGCTAATCTCCCTCATGAATTTTGGGGAGAGGCACTTAAAACCACGGTTCACATTTGCTACCGCTCTCCAAACACGTCCTTAAATAATGGCATCCCTGAGGAGGTTTGGTCTCGTAAATCGGCCTCATATGACCATTTACGGATATTCGATTGTGATGCTTTTGTGCATGTTAGAGATGAGCTAAGGAACAAACTTGACCCGAAATCCACCAAAGGCATTTTCATGGGCTATGGTGATGAGGGTGAATTCTATAGTGTGGTTACCACAGTCTAAGAAAATTGTTCACAGCCGTAATGTTGTGTTTAATGAGGCAAAGTTACTAAAAAGTACTTAGCCTCTAATGAAGACATGAAAAATGTCAAATTTCAAAATTTGCAGCCACCTATTACTTCAAATGATAAGCCTCATGATGCTGTACCACAAGCTAAAACTGATGATCAGCCGGTTATTTTTGAGCCAGATGATGATGGACAGCAAATAGAAGCACAAAGAGGTCATGGATAGCAAGATAGACTTGCTGATTATGAAAATGCAGGTGCTAGTAATGAAAATGAAGGTGTTGTACAGCATGAATAGCATGCTGAAAATGGCTTACAACAGCCAATAAATGCTGAAAATAACATACCTCCAGATGTAGACCCAATTCCTAAAAATGTAGATCATTGGGTACGAAGGTCTACACGCTTAAGAAGGCAACCACATAGGTATGACCCCTCTTTGTACTATGTGATGCTTATAGATGAGGGTGAGCCCCTTACATATAAAGAGGCCAAGTCATGCAAATTCAGCAATAAGTGGGAGCTAGCTATGCAGGAAGAGATTAAATCTCTGTATGCTAATGATGCTTGGGATCTTGTGTCATTGCCCAAAGGAAAAAAACCTCTTCCAAACAAATGGGTTTACAAAGTAAAGATAGTTGATGGGAAACCCAAGTACAAGGCAAGACTGGTTACCAAAGGGTATGCACAAAAGGAAGGGATTGACTTCCAAGAGGTCTTCTCACCTATTGTGAAGATGACCACTCTACATGTACTTTTTGCTCTCACTGCTGTATTGAACTTAGAGCTGTACCAAATGGATGTGAAAACAACTTTTCTGCATGGTGACATTGATGAGGAAATCTACATGAAACAGCCCCGAGGGCTTTGTAGTTCCTAGAAAAGAGCAGTTGGTGTGTAAACTAAAACGTAGTTTGTATGGGCTGAAGCAAGTACCACTTAATGTCTGTCAAGATGTCATCAGTGACACCCATCTTAATGTAAGCCACAGCTTTTTTGTTTACTCTGGCCCAATCTGCATCAAACATTTGTGCGGGTTTATCTTCTTGCAAAGCATCCTCACAATCCGTTAGAAACAATATGCCCTACATACAGTATTTGCAAAGGTCAAAGCCATGACCATCAAACGGTTTGATTTCCATCAAACCGTTTGATTTCCATCAAACTCTTGATGTCTGAACTGGAAGAAGTTGCAGCCATTTTATCACAAACACAAGAGTAAATGCCCTGGACTGTAAAAGCACAAGCTAAACTAGCAAGCACACTGTTGTTCTTCCTCAAACAGTAATAAACCTCTGTTATTTGTACATAAACCAGCCAACACGGGCAAAAATGTAAAAATTTACCAAATTCTGCATAAAGACCCAAATTTCCAAGTCCAAAAGTGCACAAATGTCAGCCAATCTGACCCAACTGAGCAAAATTTTACCAATACATGAAAAGACCCAATTTTTTGAGATCCAATGTCGAGAAATTTTACTCAAAAGAGTGAAATTCTGACAAATTTGGCAAAATCCCCAATTTGATTGAGGTCACCACGCACAATGTTTGCAATTTCTGACCTGAATGCCACTGCCAGGCATAGACAGGGTTAAATCCGATAAAAGCCCCAAATTCTCGGGCTCAAATTTGCACAAGTCTGAGATTTGTGCCTCCAGTGCACAAACCCCCCTTAAAGGAAAAGAATTCAAAAGAGATTTGAGAGAAAAATAAAGTCTTTGATTTAAAAAAATGACAGAATGATGCGGCAGGGGGGAAGGGGAGGGAGGGGGGATCCGTTGACCTGTCAGGCGGGTCGCATGGCGCCGCCTGCCTGTTACGTGGCGCCCAACTGTGGGCACGCCTAACCTGTCATGTGGCGCATACTGCAGCCCACTCTATCCGCCGGTCTGCTGCCCTGTCGCCCGACTGCTACCCTATCGCCTGGCTGCTGCCCTATCACCTGGTCACGCTCGACTGCAGCTTGCCTATTGCCTGTTGCCTGACACGCTGATCACTAGGAACTCAAGTCGTCTGCTGGCTGTCAGCTTGTCAACTAGTCACAGCTTCCGCCTGGGCCTGCTCACTGGGACGTCAGCCCTGTCACGTGTCAATCGGCTGCACCTTGATCTCGGAAAGCACGCAGAACCTTAAGCTCTGATACCAATTGTGGGAGCTTAGCTGGGGATGTGCAGCAGTTCGAGGAGTGAAAGTGTGAGAGAGTGTGTGTAAAGTACGATTAGATTTGAGTGTACCAACAATGTGTTGGTACACAAAGAACAAAATGTATTTATACTTAGGGTATATAAGAGTGCATTCACATGTACAATTGAATAGTTTATGTGCATTATACACGGAGGTCAAACGGACCTTTATCCCAACAGGAGACAACTTGCAGATGTGAATGGGACTCACATCCAATGTCTCTAAGGAGATAATGTGCACCTCTACTGGCCACTCAAACAAACCCTCTGGAGTTGAGTAGTTCGTCAACTGAGATAACTGACTAGTGGCAATGTGGGTCTAGCCTCGCCATTGCCCCTGCTGAGGGTTGCCACCACCTTGCTTCTCCTGCTAGGGGATACTCGACTGGAATGCGAAGGTCTAATTCTTGGATTTTGATTGTGTGTCTCTTGCCTTAGATCGACACTCCTTGTTATAATGGCCAACCTTTTGACAATATTGACAATACATATTCCTCTTAGGTGCATTCTGCCATCCAGGTTTAAGAGAAGATTGAGGGGTTCCTTGGGATTCACTAGCCCTATTTTGATTTGGATTTTCATTTGAGTTTATTTGCCCTTGCCTTGTTGCCCCCTCTAAGAAGATACAACTAGACACCGCTCTATCGAGGACGTATTATGAAATTGATCGAACAACCATATGTAACGCAACAACTGATACTCAAACTCATAAAATGTGGGCATCTAAGGCTATGAGATCCCATGCTGCACAAAATGGAAATGTCTTATTAGCAACTTGCTAAGAAATAGGGTAACTTGATCATCAAAGAACTTATGAGCCCTAGTGGTTGAGCACTCAACTAGGAGACACCAATACTCAACTAACTTGACTTTCAAGTCATCCTTGTCTATGGTTTTAAAGTTTTGAAGCTCATAAGCTAGATTGATGCAATGGGTCCTATCCCGAGCTGCATAGCGAACAATCAAGTGTGCATGACACTCACATACTAAGTCGAAATACTAAACATGAGAGTGTGACTCACGCAATAAGCCCTACATAAGCTCGACAATAGTGGAGGCGTTACAAGCCTTTCATAAGCAGACAACCTCGTATGAAACAAGTGCGGGATCATATTGGGGTTCCAACCCCTACACTAAATCCCATGGGTTCTGAGAGTCTAAGATATGCCTCATCAAATTTGACCAAGTAGTGTAGTTTGACCCATTGAAACGAGTTTTGTCATTAAAAGCATGCTTGGCGAATGAGAAGCTAAAACCATGAGGTATTTGGAAATGGATAGATGGGATAAGATAAAGAATAAGATGGTGGCAGTAGTGGGGGTGGATAAGGAGGAGGAAGTAAAGGTGAATAGGCAGAAATAGGTTGTTGATCTCCAATGAGTGTCAATTGCTGCGAAGATACCAAAACGAACATAAGTCCCCCACACTCAAGCCAAACTTCCTAATGATCAAATCCATGGGCAATCAATTTACTTTAATTGGGCCCCACAAGTCCAACCTGCATTTGATGCCCTTTTAACTCATACTATTCACCCATTTCTTCTCAAATAAACCTAAAGATTGGCCATCAATTAATGCAAGTGTAATTGGATAGAAAGCTTAAGGAAACATCACCTCTATGAGCATTCCTCTTTCTGTCTACATGCCCTAGAATATCCTTCCATGAATTGACAATGAAATTTCCCAAAGGGGACTGCTTTATGCTGATTTTGAAGGGTCGAACCATAAGTCTATCCCACCATCCAACTCCAAACCACAACCATCCTTCACGTTGGACCACGTGTCGATCTAGAATCTAAGCAGCTAAGCCCATGGCTGGCAACTCTATAAATCCTTGAGCCGCATGAATGCAAAGCAAAAAGCTTTGGCACTAGTGCTTGGGCCTTCTTCCCTTCTAGTGGCCTCATAGCAGCCAACTCCTCCTCCCTGGAAGGCTGTTCCTCTAACATACGAATGGCTTGAATCAAATCTTCCTCTTCCTTCTTGTATAGCTCTTCTGCCTTTGCTTCTGCTTTCCTCCTCCTCTCCTCTTCAGACCTCCTCGACTCCGCTTGCACTCTCTACAACTCCATCTTTTCTTCCTTGGTCATTCTTTCCCTGGTTTCTTGCCACTGGCTTTGAGGAGTCTTCTTCTTGGGCCTCCTAGGCCCTCCTTGACTAGATAGTATCTCCGGTTCTCTGCCCTCAATCACTGTTCTTTTGCTCAATTGCTCTTGCTCCTGGGGTGGTGCTCTTTCACGTGTCTCCCCCACTTCCTCTTCACCTTCCGCCTCTTCCACAAGCCTCTTGGATTATAATGATTAGCACCCCACCAAACCCTATAATCTCCTATGCTAAGCCAAAGTATTCAGCTCTAAAATCTTGCACCCAAAGTTCTCGACTCTTCTTGCTTTTGCAAGAAAGTCTCGGTCTCCTACAAGAGGTTATGCATAACCTCGTCATGAAGTACAACATGCAGAAAAGCAAGAAGATCACCCCTAAAGTGAGTAACAACCAGGACCACCTCCCTTCTCTGTTTAGCCTACTCCTTGCCATAAGGCTTGCATGCATTGATTGCAACATGGATTTTGGATCCCAAACCATTGTTGGGTACCCTGCAGCATCATCAACCATCTTCCACACCTACACCACTTTGTTGAGAAACCACTTCTTCAATTCACACCCTTCATTTAGGGTTTCACACTAACAGCCCCAAAAAGGGTTGGCATCCACATTTTTGCCACTTTTCTAATGGGCGCCCACACAATGGTGCACCACCCTAGACAACTTATGCCTATAAATAGGCAATCACTTCATTTATTCTTCACTCCTACCACTCTCTATTCAGTCTTCTTCTCCACCTTCTTTGGTCACCACCACCACTTCCCTTCTCTCATCAACCCCTTCCACTGCCTTCACACCAATTCATGAGGACATTGTCGTTTGTGGATCGCAATTGCCTTCACCCTTCCTCTTCTGCTTCAAGCACCCTGTTCCAACATCCAGCCCTGTGTTTGGAGCATCTTTCACCTAGCATCAACACCCTTCTCCTTCATGCTCCACCTTCACTTGCATTTTTCATTCTGGAGGCCTTCTCCTTGCCTAGCGTCATCATCTCCAACTTGGCGTCAACATCCTAGCCTCTAGTGATAGTCTTCATCACCAAGCATCAAATATTTCATCACTCATTTATTACAAGGGCTGCTAGGACCTGCGTTTTTGCAGCCTAACTCCTCCATAACCTAGCGTCACTCGTTGTCACAGAGGCTACTAGGACTTGTGTTTTTGCAGCCTGGCTCATCCTCCATCATCTGGTGTCATCATTATCCACCTGGCATCAATATCTAGGTTGCTCTCCCTGCATTTGATAGCTCTGACACTTTAGGATTTGCATTTTCATACCCAAGTCACTCCCTAGCATCAGAGGACTATGGTTCGCTCCCTCGGCAACTGGTGACCATCTTCCACATTTCCGATGCAGCAAAGGACCACAGTCCGCTCCCTCAACAATTGTCTTTCACCTTCCAGTGATTACTTCAAGGCCCACTACCCGGAGGACTGCGTTTTACTTCCTTCACTGTGCAGATTCCCACACGTGTTGCTGCCTAATTCAGACAGGATAGTGTAGTTATCTTCTAAGCTTCGGCTCCACTGTATCATCTTTTCTTCTCATAGCATGATGCAGTGCATCATCTCCGTGTTCTTCTTGTGTTTCTGAGATCCTCTTCTCTCTCACTATTTGTCGTACACACTTTGTTTTACTCCCCACAAACCCTACTATCTCTCTACACTATCACTTATTTTGACATGGTATCAAAGTATACCTGTTATTTTTGACATGGTATCAAAGCACAGGAGCTCAAAGAGCTAAAGACCTTGTTCATCAAAGAAGGCAAAGACAGGTTGCGGGTTCGACATCATCTATATTGATTTTCCTCTTCATTTCCACTGCATCACCAAGAGATAGAGGTACCCTTATCTTTCTCTCCCACCCACCCTCCCTTTTACAGGTTGACACTCTGGTGCTATGACTTCTCCACAGGCGAATGGACAAACCACTTAGTACATGCATCTACCCCGCAATACTCGTTGTGCCATCTCTCCCTTCTGGGCCATAGAGTTTATTTTGCACCGGCTTTCAAATTTTTATGCTCAAGGCAATAAAATGCATCCAATGTGTACTACGCCCTTTCAAGCCACAAGAGGATCGATTGGTACCATGCCTCCTTGCGACCGTCGCAATGCACTACAGAGGTTGCTTCTACTTCTTCTAGGGTTTTAGAAATGTCACCTCGATAACCCGCAATTCTGCAGTCCACTCCCCCGAGAGAGAGTGATCCCTTGACAGTCCGCTCCTTCAAGAGACAATGATTATTCAACACCTTCTATTACTTTGGTTCCGCAATCCGCCGCTCCACAAAGAGACAATGATTGTTTCCCACCCCTGGCTCAGCTTGAGTCTCTCTTTTTCCCACCCTCGACTACTCAGGTTCGAAAGGCCACCTCTGGGAGTTCTTCAATATCTTCAATACCCCAAATACCTTCTTCGACACGACCGATGGCACTTCCTTTGTCATCAGATGATTCAAAGTCCATGATTCATGAGTTTTTAGATTCTCTCTCTCTAGTAAAGAGGGCTTCAGAGGGGGTTGTACTCTCTTTGCCCTTAGAGGGGGTTTCTACTTGTTCAGCTTCAAAGAGGGCCCCTGCATCTCCACCCTCAAGGGGGACACCTCCTCATCATGAAGTTTGTCACCTACCCTTTACTCTTTTGGGATGGTTGTCCTCGAGCAGTCATTTCTCTATTGATACCCAAGATCTTCAGAGACCAGCTAGATCAAGACCTTGGAGGTTCCAACCGCGACTTGGTGACGAGGCCTTCGAATTCCTTCCAACATGGAGTTACAGAGCTAGTGGCTTCTCTCTTGAGGTGGAATCAAGTTCTACAGTTCATCCCATCTATTGTTCCTTACTACAAGTTACCTTCTAGGTGGAAATCATGGATCTCCGAGATCCTCTTCTTCTTCCTTGTATCTCTCTTCGCTCTTCTTTCTTCATCCTTTTTGGGCCTGAGAGGAGGTGTTGAGAATTACTTCTTCAGTTCACACCCTTCATTTAGGGTTTCGCACTCACAGCCCCATAAAGGGTTGGTGTTCACATTTTGGCCACTTTTTCAATGGGCACCCCCACAGTGGTACGCCACCCTAGACAGTTTATGCCTATAAATAGTCTCTCTTCAGTCATTCTTCAACACCTTCTTCGGTCACCACCACCACTTTCCTTCTCTCACTAGCCCCTTCCACTGCCCTCACACCCCTTTAAGAGGGCATTGTGGTTCATGGCTCGTGGCTGCCTTCACCCTTCCTCTTCTGCTTTAGACACCCTCTTCTAGCATTAGGCCTTGCATTTGGAGCATCTTCCACCTAGCGTCATCATCCTCTACTTGGCATCAGCGCCCTTCTATTTTAGGCTCCACCTTCACCTATGTTTTTCATTCTAGAGGCCTTCGCCTTGCTTGGCGTCATCATCTCTATCTTGGCATCAGCATCCTAGCCTCTAGCGACAATCTCCATCACCGAGTGTCAGTGATTTCATCACTCATCTATTAAAGAGCTGATGGGACCTGCGTTTTTACAGCCTGACTACTATTCCATCACCTGGCGTCACTCGTCTATCACAGAGGCTGGAGAGACATGCGTTTTTGCAGCCCGACTTATCCTCCATCATCAGCGTCATCATTATCCATCTTGTGTCAACATCTGGGCTGGTCTCCCTACATTTGACAGCTCCAACACTTTGGGATTTGCATTTTACTACCCAAGTCACTCCCTCGCATCAAAGGACTGCGGTTTGCTCCCTTGGCAGCAGTTGGTGATTATCTTTCACATCTCCGATGGCATGAAAGGATTACGGTCCGCTCCCTCAACAGCTGTCTTTCACCTTCCAATGATTACTTTGATAGCCCACTTCCCAAAGGACTGCGTTTCGCTCCCTTCATTATGCAAATTCCCACAGGTGCTGCCACTTGATTCAAACAGGACAGTGCAGTTATCTTCTACATCTAAATCACATCAGTAATCCTGGGACAACCCTTCCAGCACAGCATAGATGTTCGTAAATGTCTACCTTTTTCTCACCATGGCAGTTTACCTGACACAATTTTTTATTTTCCTTTTCTATTTACCCCAGGTAGAGATGACGGTAGGATCTGTCCAGATGGCTTGTCACAAGGCAGCTTGTTGGAATCCTTGGGTTGTAGAGGAGAGCACCTAGGCTTGCTAGCTTTAGCAAACTTCTCTCTTGAAGATCCTCTAGTTGCCTTACTATCTCCTATGATCGACACAAGCCCCTTTAGCTTGAAGCATGTTCTAGCTGCTTTTTCTGTGCAGGCTTACTGACTGCTCCTATTTCTGCTTTGACATCTTTGGTATTCCTTGACAAAATGGTCAGGCTTGTTACAAACATAGCAAGCATTTAGTAACAAGGAGAAGCATACCTCGCACAGTTCGAATCATTTGGCATCCTGGAGTTGAAAAACATCCAAGGGCTGAATGCACTTATTCCACAAAATGCATGCTTTCTGGTCACCTTGGGGAACCCAAGAAGGAAACCCATAGTGTGCACTTCAAAATCTATATATACAAACTTAATAAGTGAACATCTGCACACTTGATAAACATTGTGCACTAAGATCATTTCTTTATTATATAGGACTAGATGATAAATATATTTCCAAAAAATCCAATAGTGTTTCAATAACTAAAGACAACAACATTGATATGTATGCAGGTACATACCACTCTGGAATGTAGAGTTAGAGGATCAGGTTTTTCAAAGGAGAAAACTAAAAAACACAGCTAATATGCATAGCAAATATATTGAATGTGGGTGCTCCTTACCTACAATAAGCAACCATGTGTATTACTAGAGTAGCCTTCACAGAAGAAGTTACCTGCAACGAAAATTTCTCCAAGTCACAAAATCTTCAGAAAGTATCCATCCAAAGAACTTCCATACCCATATCCCAACGGCAAAACAACTGCACCTCTGACCAGCATGCCCAACACCACAGCTATACATACAGAATCACCTCAACCAGGAGTGCAAGTCTCTTCAGCACGTGTTCAGTCTAAGTCTAGCTCTTCAAGAGGAAGTGCCACTCACAATGGCATAGCTGAGGCTAATGGCGATTCTGCTTTTCATCACAGGATTATGAAAAATGATGGCCAGCTGTACCCGCTCAGGGCCTCACTTGCAGCTTTGCTGTTTGACCAAAATGGAAGCCCTGCCGAGTGAGAAACGCATCCAAACAAGGAAGCCTCAACAACCCTGGCCTCTCCAAGTCATAAGTCGAGCAATGAGAACACCTACAAGGCGAGTTTCACTGGTGCACTTAGGACCTGTTCGGAAAATACATGGAGCCTGCCAAGCAACTCATTGGTCTCGCAGATTTTCGGATCTTTCATGCCTGAATTGAACACAGACTATTAGCATAGCTGTAAATGGCAATAGCCAAAAGATGCTATAACATGGTAAGAATGTTTAAGTCACCATGGGACAGTTTTGAACAATGCACAGTTTACCACAAGGGATTACTTACAATATCCACTTGCACATAATATCTTGGCATGGTTCCTTTTTCAACCTTTGTAACATGTAAGCACAAAAGTTCAGATGCCCAAAAACACAAAAACCCATTAAGGATATACATGCATTCGCCAGCTAAATCCTGTACTTCATAGGGGCCAGACACAGCATGAAAAACATTTTTTTTTGCTAGATGGAGCAACGTGACCCTGTAACTCTACTCAACCTATACCTAATTAGACCAAAACAAGCACGCGTGTTTTAAATTTTCAATCTCCAATTCAACTTTTGAAAAAAAATGCTTTCATTTTTCCCATTTGTGTTCTAGGAAAAAGGTTCCCAACTTTCCTTTAAAAATTGTTTCCAATTTTTCCATTCATGTTCATTAGCAAAAGGCCCCCACTCACCCAACATACCCCCCCCCCTGCCCGGGCAGCCCCCACCTCTAAAGCATTGGGTGCAGCAGGCCAAAAGCATGGTACTTGAAAATGATGGATCACCATGGCATACAATCCGCGACATCGTACTAGCAAATGAGTAGGGGAAGGTTGGCATTTGTCCTAGCATGCATGATGAATCCCAAATACTGCAATAAAGCCTTTTTGGGACTGTGATTGGAGAGCAAAAATAGGAATTAATGGACAATTATTTGTTCATGTACTTCATGACTTTGTATGCTCAACAAGCCAAGTTTGAAACATGGACAGCTTCCGATATGAAGCATAGGCACTAACGAGACGTCACTTTTGGTGACTATACTCTCCTAGGAATGAAGATCATAGAGACAATCTCCTCCATGAGTCATATGACTCAAAGCACCATTGTCAATGAGCCGAGGCCTTTGTGGAGACGAGAGAGAAAAAAGAGACTCCTCCAACTAATGAATGTAAAGGAAGAATGACTCAATCGTAATGGCGGAAGAGGTAGATGTAGATGGAGGCTCCATCATTCCTTCCTCCAAATTTCACACCAAGATGAAGGTGGGGATGCTTCTTCCAGCATTTCTCCTTCAATGTGAGGTCTTCCCACAATGTGGACACATGGGATATCCTATACACTTCACCTCTATGCTATATAAGAGTCGGAAGAGGACTCCAATTTCTGACTTCTATTTTACTTTCTTCGGTTTGGATTGTCCTTTACTCAATGAAGATGCCGCAAAAGCATAGTTGTATCTTTTTTAGTTCTCCACAAACACCCCATAGCTTCTTCACAACTTTTCACAACTTTGTAGTCTTGTAGACAAGCTACCCACCACTCAACCTCAATCTCATTTTTGAATTACTGTCCAAACCCTGTTCGCAAAGGATATATTAGTTCCAGTAGCTGCCCACTGCTATCTATCATCAAGCATCTGCTGTCCAGCCCCCTGCTATTGTTGGCGACTGTTTTCAGCCTGTCTTCCACTGTTGATCAGCTGGCAACCTGCCCAGTTTCTGTTTTCATCCTTTCGATGATCCACTGTTGCCACACAGCCTCTCCACACTGTCGCCCAGCTGCCACATGGCAGGCAGCATCCACATTTATCAGTTTTTGCTGCCATGCAGCCTGCTGCATCAGCAGACAAGCTGCGTTTTGCTGTTGCAATCTGTCATCCAGCTGCCACATCACTAGATTAGCATCTACATTTATCAAATTTTAGTGCCATGCAGCCTGCTGCATCAGCAGACAAGCTGCATTTTGCTGCTGCAGCCTGTCATCCAGCTGCCACATCACTAGATTCAGCTGCATTTGCTGTTTTCCTGCTCCGACTCTCCATCAGACACTAATCTAGCCTTCCTAAGCTGTGTTTGTTGCTGCCTAACTTCTTTGGAGGCTGCCTATTGCATTTCAAGATCCCTTAAGAGTATAACACACTCTTCAGCTCGTGCTCTCTGCCCGGTCCCTAAGATACAAGAGTTCACAGTTCAATATTCACCTTGCATACTATGTTTGCTGTATTAAACATTGTTATTCATTATTCAAATTCTTTCATCTTTTGTGTTCATCATCTCTATGTTATCCTAACCCTGACTATGTTTCCTTATCAATTTGTGCATCTGTCATACGATTGTGTTTGTATTCTGTAGTCAAGCATTTCTTTACATATAAAACCCAAGAAATGCCAACATGCAAAGAGTCCATTTTCCAAAGTGTAAATCAGATGGCACAAGTAATGTCCCTCAAGCCAATCCTAGACCAAGGTGATAGGGGCAAATAATATGCAAGCATAGGCAACATAATTGGCTGCACCACTTTAAAGCACACATGGAAAGGTCATGCTTGAGATTTCTAATAAGTAATTTAACTTCTACCTTGGCAAAAATTCATCCTAGTAACTACTTAGGCAAAACATTTACCTAGTTACCTTTCAATATTCCCTTTGGAACCCACCTTTCCTTGCCACCCTAAGGCTTGCAAATCATACTTACTACAGATGATAAGATTAAGTATTAATGTGCAATCCTAAAGCCTGACCAAACAAGATCCAGATATCTAATGATTTACGGAGGCTGTCCCAATTAGCTTTCAAAATCATAAAAGTATCATCAGCCAATGCTTGGCCAACAAACTACTAATTCGAAGGAAGAGACAAGCCCACCAGCTCCCCCATTGGCAACCAAATTTGATACCATCATCAAACCAAGATAAGTAGCAAGAGCAAAAAATAGGGGACTAAGAGGGCAGCCCTGTCTGATCGATCAAGCGAGAATAAATGGTTCAATAACACCACCCTTCAATGACTTTGGAGGATACGGCCCTACTAATAGTATATATCAAATGAGACATGTAGGGCCCAAAACCCATCATCTACATGCACTCACCAAGAAAAGACCATTCCAAATAATTGTTGGGTATGGAGCTGATGTGTACCCAACATGCTATGGAGGATGAAGCTCCATGAGAGAGGGGGAGAGAGCACTCTTGCAAGTACACAATAAGTTGAAGAGATTGATGTAATAGTTTGTGATGAAAGTACAAGTGATAGGGCCTAAATATATAGGCTGAGATTGTGAAGAAATGTTCTAGACACAAAAAACACAAAACCAATCGTATGACAAAGCACAAATTGATTAACATGAACCACAATTAGGGTTAGGGTTAGGGTAACTCAAAGACAATGAATAATAAAGTGAATGAATAATGGATATACAATGCTCATGCAACAAACACACTATGTAGTGACTATTGAACCTCGAACTCTTGTATGTTGTACTCCGAACAGATCCTGAAACGCAACAAGGCAGCCTCCATGTGTCAAACATCAGCAAACATAGCCATGGAAGGCTAGATCTGATACAGATGGCTGGCAAGAGAGAGAAAGACTAAAAACACAAGTACCTGAGGAGACAGAAGACTGGCCGATAGCCAAAAGCCACAAACAACTATGCAAAAGATGCAAGCCATAGCTTGAGGAGAGAGAAACTCAGCCAAACACAGACTGTTGATAATGATGATAGTGTCTAGTAGTAGGCAACAGGTCCATCTGATGGCACCAGTAGTAAATGCAAGGATCTAGCAATAAGCAACAACTCCAGATTACCAAGCAACAGCTATAGGCAAGTGGCAACAATAGCAAGATATGGACGAAGGCTAGAATTAGGCGCCAAATGGCAGCAAATGGTTGGGGGAAGCTCTAACCATGATGTCCTCTGCGAACAAGGTGTAGACAGTAAAGATATGACTCTTAAAACCTGCAAAAACGAGTTTGAGGAAGAGTGGTGAGCTGCATGCCTATTTATGGAAAGTTTGGGGCACCCAAATTAGGGTTTTGCATGTGGGACACAATAACTCTCTATGATCGTGTTTCTATTTACAATAAGATAGTTTCTTCATTAATTAAGCCTGTTTTGAGACTGTTTAAGTCAAGCTAGTTCAATTTTAGCTCAACACCCCCTCTCAAGCCCAACACTGAGCCATGAGAAATAAGCCCTTTAGATTGATTTTTCTTTTACCCCAAGGTATCCCACCTCAAAGTAACCAGGGTATTGGGCAAAGGGTGCACGGCGGCTACCCAGTGACCTACCAAGACTACAGAGGCAATGGTTATCTTACTAAGGCAGCCCAAGTGATCACCCCAGAGAGGCCAGGGCATCAATCAACAAAACACACTTAATTAATGAAAAACCCTAAAAAGAGGAGCACTATGAGAGAGTTTCAGTAGTTTCCCAAAATCCCTAATTCTTTGGAGCACCCTTCAACATCTATAAATAGATAGGCTGCTCCCATTCAACCTCATTCCCATTTGTGCAGGTTTCACACCCTTGAGTGCAAATTTCAGCCATCGGTCTACCTCTACATGGTTGTCTAGCCTTTGAGACTACTGCCACCTCTCCATCAGCCCTTGCAGTGTCTTGGCACCCTCCTCCAGGCTATCACCCACTGTTTGGCACCTTCCTCCAAGCCGCATTTGGCATCTTCCAGCCATTGCTAGCATCTTCATCACCTTCTGTAGCTTGCATTTGATTCCAAACCAGCCAGGCGACAATTTCTCTTTCTCTAAGCGACACGTGTTGGCACTCCTCCTCATCCAAGCGACATCCACAGTTTGCGTTTACACTCATCTAGGGGCCGCCTTCCATCTCCACAGCTTCTCCTACTTACGCTTAGTGCTCCAGGCCCTTCTGGCATCATCATTTTGCAGATTCCTCACTCCAACTAGTGGTCATAGACTTGGGATCCATCTTCGATGGACGTCACTCTCTGACACATTGCTCTACCCTCGAGTATCTATACACTTTTATGTTCATTTACAGTATTCATTCACTTCAGAGTTGTGTTCTCCTCTCCCTTTTCTGAAAATGAGTTTTGAGTTCTGCATTTAGGGTTTGAGTTTTGCTTTATGTGTCTGTGTCTATCTCTTTGTGTTTCTTTCTTGGTTGTACATATTGTGTTTCCTCAATACAAACCCTAGTAGTTTTCTTCACATGGTATTAGAGCCAGTGCTCTTGTAAAGAGTATCCTGCAAATATTGTGGAGAGTTTGGTTTTGCACGAGGCACACAATACGACTCGTAACTTAATCACAATGTCATAGACACCTTCTTCTCCAGTTCCTATGATGTTCTATTAGGCTTCTCTATCACTGGAGGCCCTGAGACGGCATTATGGACTCAGTGAGAATGACAATACTCCCTATTCTAGATTTCACCCACATGACAGAGGAGGACTTTGAGGAGTACTATTGCAACTAGTACACTGATGTTTACACCCCTTCTACCAGTTTTACTATCACATTCGGACCAGTTGGTAAGGTTGGCCACCTCTCTGATCATGGAGGATATACGGCATTCAGAACGTTTGCCGATCCATCTTCATCATCTCAGCCAAGTCTAGTGTCAAGTTTATACAATCCTTTTGAGTTGCATGAATCAAAACCCTCGCATGTTTCTTCTTTTAAGATACAAGATCCGGATGGCTTTGCGTATGTGAACTTCAATAGAGGGGGCTCTCGAAGCAAACGTAATCCAGGTACATCTACAACTTCTATTTCATTTGAGCATGTAACACACACTTCTCAATTCCCTCCCATCCCACCCTCTTCTACATCACACCTTGATCACCTCTCATCATCTTTCCAAAACCTACGGTTACATTTCACATCCGCATCACACACATTAGGGGTTGAATCTTCCATCTTTGCTCCTAGCAATTTCTCATTCTCTATCCCGTTCTCTATTTCTTTGCATCTTGGTACTTCATTAGGGGGAATGTCACCCTTTAACACAATGTCTCTCACCTTTCCGCAAATGAGCACACCCATAGCATTTGGGACGACTGTGATGGGCATCCCCCTCACTACCCTTACATTCACATCTCTCACGACCACTCAAACACAGAGGTTTCAGTGAAGGAAACTACTAGGGTTTGCACTGAGCATACACAAAGTGTACGACCACGACAGAAACACAAAGAGACAAACACAGACACGGAGGACAAAACTCAAACCCTAAACGCAAAACTCAAAAGCTCAAACCCTAAAAGCAAAACTCAAAACTCAAACACAAAAACTCAAACACAAACAAAAGAAGAGAGAGAGAGAACACAACTCTGAAGTGAATGAATGTTGTAAATGAATATAAGAGTGTACAGTGTGCTCAAGGGCAGAGCAATGTCGGAGTGTGACGTCCACCGAAGACGGATCCCAAGTCTGTGACCACCAATCGGAGTGTAGGAGTGCTGAATAGTGAATGGCAGCAGGCTGGTCACCAAAACGCAGTAGTATGGAGGCTGGAAATTGGTAAACGCAGCAGCGTACCGCCGATCGGAGGCTGGAAACTGTGCACAATCTGCTGTAAACAACAGGCTGAAACAGTGTCTGAGAGTGTCAGGGCCTACAATGCTGAAAAAGCAGGCTGGTTGACCTTGGAGATGATGGACAGCAGGCGGAACAGCAATCTGGGACAGTCTGGAGCAGTCGCCAGCAGCTGAGAGCTCTCGCCTACAGCAATGGACAGGCTGAAGATAATGTGGCTGCAGTCGATGATGGCTGGACAGCAGATGGAAGCGAGCTGCAGGCTGGAAACTGGGTGCCAATAGCAACAGAGGGTGTGTAGGCTGGTGTAACCTGCAAACAAGGATGATGGTTGAGTGGGGGCAGCCTATCTATTTATAGATGTGGAAGGGCGCCCCAAAAATTAGGATTTCCACTAAACTCTCTCGAACCGCTCCCCGTTTTAGGGTTTTACTCTAAAAGAGCATCTTAGTGTGTTTTGGGGCTGTTTAAGAGGGGCTAACCAGCAAGTAATGCATATTTTAGCTCAACACCCCCTCTCAGGCCCAAAACTAAGCTGAAAGGTTAGGCCAGCCATTGTGATGTTTATGTACCCCAAGGCGTCCCACCCCAAAGCAGCCAAGGCATCGGACAAAGGGTGCACGTCGGCTACCCAATAGCCTACCAAGACTACAAAGACAATGGTTATCTTACCAAGGGAATCCAAGTAGTCACCCCAGAGAGGACATGGCATCGGACAAAGGGTACACGTCGGCTGCCCAGTGGTCTACCAAGCCCTACAAAGGCGGATGGAACTACATGGAATGTTTTTTTTTTTAATAAGTAAAGTAAATTTCATAGTATGCGACTAATTGAGTAAAAGTGACCCAGAAGACGAGAGTAGGGAGGGTACACCCAACACATCACAAAACAGTACAAGCTAACCCATCCACTCAGAGTGTCGATGACAAGGAAAAATAGGTGATGAGCTATCCATGTGATGAAGAAGGATGGTGGTGTGGTAACAACAGCCGCCGGTGGAAACAGCTTAGGATCCGCGCAAGTGGTGCTCTACACAATGAGATGCAAAGTATGCTACATGCTGAAGAATGCTCATGTAGCAGGTGCCACTTGAACAGTGTCCCTCATGGGAAAATTGTTCACTTGCCCAAGCGCCCTAGTACAAGGATAATGTAATCATGCAATGCAAAGGGTAAGATACAACAGGGGAAAGAAGCCGATGTCGAAGACAAAGTCCTGAAGCCTGTAGAATACCAAGAACGGTAGGAACCCCCTCTCAACCTAGATGTAGATGTTGAAGAAGAAAGAGGAGCCTGATGTCGGTCTTCATATGGTCCCGAGAACCATAAGGAATGAAAGAAGATCAAGTGGATGAAGCACCCTGCTAGAAGAGTAAGGTAGAAGTCATCGCCATGATAGCATCGAGAGAGATGCTACACGATCCGCCTCAAGAGGGAAAACCGCCGTGCTGGAAGAAAAGCAAGCACTCCTAGGATGATGAAACCATGAAAGGAACGGTGCGCATCCCCACGTCTCTAGCCCACGGAGAACCAAAGCAATCTGCAAGTTAGCCCTACACTGAAAGACAAAACCCTACAAAAGAGATAAGAATCTGCAAACATAGAGGGTAGTGGTGAGATGCTCCAAAGCAAAACAGAACAGAAAGAAAATCTAACTCAAAATAAATGCAATAAATGTGTATGTGTGAGAGTAAATGCAGCGGAATACAAAAAAATGGAAAAACTAAGGATAATGAATCCTATGGGCCCGACTCTAAGAGTGCGAAAAATGAATGCTAGACTAACCTAGGATATTCGAAAGAACCTAGAGGCATGCGAGTCAAAGAAGGTGGCTACCATTGCGTACGTCCAATAGCAAGACTCTGCCAAGGGAACGCCTGACGAGGTGGAGAGGAAGGTGAGATGGATACATGAAGTGCAATGGGATCGGAATCTGCAGACCAATTAGCCAGTCCCTCAAGGATAGTGAAAGAGATGGGCTACTGAGGTTGTACTCAAGCCACATATCCAGCAGCAACAGGTGCTGAAGGAGCAGATGAAGCAGGAGCGGAAGGCATAGCCCCACTGGACTGTGCAGTCGCAGCGGTCTGCTGAGGCTTTTTAGGTGGAAGACCTTGGGCCTTGGAGCGACACTCCTCGTCCCCATGGCCTGCTCTCTGGCAATGTGTGCAAAACCGGTTTTTCTTAGGGAGTTACTGCCAGATAGGTCTAGATTCTTTGGTTCCATCTGAGGAAGAGGAGTCACCCTTTGGTTTGCTTGCCTTCGCATCTATCGAGTTCTTGCCACTAGTGGTTGTCCCTCCTGAAGAAGAGGCAACCAACCCCCTCTTCTTTGAATAAGGCTATGATGAGGATTTTTTGTGGACTTGATCATACAGCCTTGGTAACGCAAGAACTGGCACTCAAACTCATAGAAGGTTGGCAATCTAGGTTGGGAGATGGTGTTGAATGAAATTGAAGTACTTATCGGGCAACTTATTCAAGAAGAATGTAACCTGATCGTCATCTGACTTTGGAGAGCCACTAGTGGCGAACTCGCCAAGTAACCACCTATATTCAGCCAGCTTGACTTTCAGATCATCCCCTTCCTTAATAGAGAACTCTTGAAGCTCAAAGCTGAGATTGATGCGTCGAGTACGATCACGAGCCGCATAGCGGTCGAGAAGGTGACTCCAACGCTCTGATGCGAGCGGAAAGTGCTGCAACTAAGAGTGAAACTCAGGAAGCAATCTCTGCATCAGCTCAACATTGGATGTGCAATTGCGGGCTCTCCATTGACGAATGTAATCAGGGTGAGCTAGTCGAGGGTCCGGCATAAGCTCTAGACCAACGACGAGGTCCTAAAGACCCTAAGACTCAAGCACTTGTTACATGAAATTAGACCAAGTGGTGAAATTTGACCCGTTACAACGTGTCTTATCCGTGAAGGCATTCTTGGCCCTTGCAACAGGAGTGGTAGTGCTCGGACATGGATAGTGTGTAAAAGTGTAGTGTGGGTAGGATGGGGGAGTGGAGTACACTTGGGAATGGACCCTAGAGTGCCCACTAGGCATGCGTGTAGTGTGCAAGGTGTATCCATAGGTAGGGATGGGTTAACTAGGCATGGACATGGTAGCCACATGAGGAACCCAAGAAGGTGGAACGAGAACACGGTGAGCAGAAGATGGGAATCCCTGCATAGGTGTAACCCAAGGAGAGTGTGAAGACGCACCATAAGCTGAGGATGGAAACCCTTGCATATGAGTAGTCATGGGAGATGTGAAGCTGGGGATAGTGAGGGGGATGCCCATCACAGTCGTCCCAGGAGTTATGGGTGTGCTCATGTGCTGAAAGGTAAGAGGCATTGTGTTAAAGGGTGGCATTCCCCCTAACGAAGTACCATGGTGCAAAGAGGTAGAGAATGGGGTGGAGAAGGAAAAGGTGCTAGGAGCGGAGATGGAAGATCCAACCCCTAGGGTGTGTGATGCAGATGTGGAGTGTAATCCAAGGTTTTGGAAAGATGATGAGAGATGTGATATAGAAGAGGATGGGATGGGAGGGAAGTGAGAAGTGTGTGTGATATGCTCAAATGAAACAAAAGCTATAGATGTACCTGAATTTCGTCTGCTTCGTGAGCCCCCTCTATTGAAGTTCACATACGCAAAGCCATCCGGATCCTGTACCTCAAAAGAAGAAACATACGAGGGTTTTGATTCACGCAACACAAAAGAATTGTACAAACCTGACATTGGACCTCGCTGAGATTATGAAGATGGATCGCCAAACGTTCCGAATGCCGTATGTCCTCCATGATCAAAGAGGTGGCCAGCCTCACCAACCGGTCCGGATGTGGTATCAAATCTGGTAGCAGGGGTGTAAACATCACCATACTTGTTGCAATAGTACTCCTCAAAGTCCTCCCCTGTCATGTTAGTGAAATCTCGTAAAGGTGGAGTGTCGTCCTTCTCGCTGAGTCCATAATGCCGTCTCAAGGCCTCCAATGATGGAGAAGCTTAATAAGACATCATAGGAACTATAGAAGAAGGTGTCTAGGACATTGTGATTCGGTCACGAGTCGTATTTTGTGCCTCGCACAAAGACTAGCTCTCCACAATATCCGCAAGATACTCTTTACAAGAGCACCAGCTCTCATACCACGTGAAGGAAACTGCTAGGGTTTGCACTGAGGACACACAAAGTGTATGACCACGACAGAAACACAAAGAGACAGACACAGACACAGAGGGCAAAACTCAAACCCTAAACGCAAACTCAAAAACTCAAACCCTAAATGCAAAACTCAAAACTCAAACACAAACAGAAGAAGGGAGAGAGAGAACACAACTCTAAAGTGAATGAATGCTGTAAATGAATGTAAGAGTGTACATTGTGCTCAAGGGCAGAGCAATGTCGGAGTGTGACGTCCACCGAAGACGGATCCCAAGTCTGTGACCACCAGTCGGAGTGTAGGAGTGCTGAATAGTGAATGGCAGCAGGCTGGTCACCAAAACGTAGCAGTCTAGAGACTGGAAACTGGTAAACGCAGGAGTGTACCGCCAGTCGGAGGCTGGAAACTGTGCACAGTCTGTTGTAAACAGCAGGCTGAAACAGTGTCTGAGAGTGTCAGAGCCTGCAATGCTGAAAATGCAGGCTGGCTGACCCTGGAGATGATGGACAGCAGGCTGAACAGCAGTCTAGGACAGTCTAGAGCAGTTGCCGGTAGCTGAGAGCTGTCACCTACAGCAATGGACAGGCTGACGATAATGTGGCTGCAGTCGATGATGGCTAGACAGCAGATGGAGGTGGGCTGCAAGCTGGAAACTGGGCGCCAACAGCAGCAGAGGGTGTGTGGGCTTGTGTAACCTGCAAATAAGGATGATGGTTGAATGGGGGCAGCCTATCTATTTATAGATGTGGAAGGGTGCCCCAAAAATTAGAGTTTCCACTAAACTCTCTCGAACTGCTCCCCGTTTTAAGGTTTTACTCTAAAAGAGCATCTTTAGTGTGTTTTGAGGCTGTTTAAGAGGCTAATCAGCAAGTAATGCATATTTTAGCTCAGCAATTTCCATCATCAGCTTATGGTGCGTCTTCATACTCTCCTTGAGTTAGACCTATGCAGGGATTCCCATTTTCTGCTCCACGTGTTCCCATCCCACCTCCTTGGGATCCCACCTCCTTGGGTTCCTCATGCGGCTACCATGCCCATGCCTACCCATCCCTACCTATGGATCAACCTTGCATACTCACCAGATGCTTGGTGGGTACTCCGGGGCCCATTCCCAAGTGCACTCCACCTCCCCATCCTACCCATATTACACTTTTCTCCATTATCCATCACCTAGCACTACCACTCTTATTGCAACGACAAAAATGCCTTCACAGATAAGACTCGTTTTAACATGTCGAATTTTACCACTTGGTCAAATTTCGTGCAACAAGTGCTTGAGTCTCAGGGTCTTTGGGATCTCGTCATTGGCCTAGAGCTTATGCTAGACCCTCGACTAGCTCACCTTGACTACATCTGTGGATGGAGAGCCCGCAATGCCACAACCAATGTTGAGCTGATGCAGGGATTGCTTCCTGAGTTTCACTCTCAGTTACAGCACTTCCCGCTCGTGTCAAAGCATTGGAGTCACCTTCTCGACTACTATGCAGCTAGAGATCGTACTCGGTGCATAATTCTCGACTTTGAGCTTCAAGAGTTCTCTATGAAGGAAGGGGATGATCTGAAAGTCAAGTTGGCTGAATATAGGCAATTACTCACTGAGTTCGCCACTACTGGCTCTCAAAAGTCAAAAGACGATCAAGTTACATTCTTCTTGAATAAGTTGCCTGAAAAATGTCAGAGTGCAGCGATGCGGAAGCGTGGGACCAAGACTGAGAGAGAGAGAACACAGAGAGAAGAGAGAGAGAGAGACAGTGGAAGATGAAGATCTGCTGTATAAAGTGTGTTGTATACAAAGATATGCAGATATGTACACGGGCGCAGTGCACGGGACTGCGTGTCTCCACCTCGACGATGCAACCTGCTGTTCACCTCGAAGTCCGCTGCAGTCTGCACGATCTCCAACCTGAAATCTGCAAACAGAGATGTAATTTGCACGAGTCTCCAGCCTGAAACCTGCGATCAAAGATGGGAGAGACTGCAGAACAACGGCTATAAATAGCCAGCATAAAATCGCCCAGAATATGCAGGTTGGCTGCATTAAATGCAGCCGACTGTCCAGGTACAGGTCGGACTGCCACGTGGCAGTCCGACTGGTCAGTCCGACTGTCTGCCTGTACGGACAGGATCTGATCGCTAACACCCCCTCTCAGAGCCTGGGCGGGGCAGAAGCCTGAGGGATCTGGCATGTCTCCGAAGTAGAGCCTGGGGAAGAGCCTTCGTAAACAAATCTGCAAGATTGTCCTCCGTCTTGCAGTACTCCACAGCGATGGTCTCATCCAGAAGCTTCTCTCTGATGAAGTGGTACTGGATCTCTATATGCTTCGTCCAGGCATGGAAAACAGGATTCCGTGCCAAGGCAATGCAACTCTCATTGTCGCATTGCAGCAAAGTAGGACAAGTCTGGGGGCAGCCAAGCTCCTCCAACAATCTCCGAAGCCACACAGCCTCACATGTGGTGGAAGACACGGCCCGATACTCTGCCTCAATAGACGAAAGGGCTAACGTGGGCTGCTTCTTGCTACTCCATGAGATAACACCAGGTAAAACAGTAACCTGTTGTAGACCGCCTGTGGTCCACATCACCAGCCCAATCCGAGTCGCTCCAGCCTACAAGTACAAGATCTGAACCACCTGTGCCTGCTGGATAATGAATCCCTAAGTCAGATGTCCCCCTCAAATACCGAAGTATCCATTGGGCAGCCTGCCAATGCACCGTCTGAGGTTCACTCATGAACCCCGCCAAGAGACCAACAACAAAACAAAGATCAACACGAGTGTTGAGGAGCCAAATCAATGATCCAATCAACTGACGATAGCGGGAAGCATCCGCCATGGGAGAAGCTGAATGTGAAGTGGCCTTCCAGTTCGGATCCATAGGAGTAGAAATGGTCCAACAATCCTCCATCGCAAAAGAAACCAAGAGCTCCTGTACATATCTCTGTTGATGAAAATCCCCCTCTGAGACTGATAAATCTCATGGCCCAAGAAGAAATGGAGTAGACCCAAATCCGTCATCTCGAACGTCTGATGTAAAGCTGCCTTCATCTCTTTGACCTTCTGTGCATGATCACCTGTGACAATCAAATCATCAACATACAACACAAAAAGCACACAACCAGCCTCAGAAGCGTGTACATAAAGCTGCGGATCGGCCTTGGAACGCCGATATCCCAACTGTGACTGAAGGAACGAATCAATCTTCTCGTTCCATGCACGCGGAGCCTGCTGGAGGCCATACAAGGCCTTCTTCAACCTGTAGACTTTCCCATCTGAAGATCCAAAGCCAGGAGGCTGCTCGACATAGATCTCCTCCTTCAAATCACCATTGAGGAAGGCCGACTTCACATACAGCTGGTAGACAGGCCATCTCCTATGGCCAGCCAAGGCAAGAACAGCTCGAATAGTCGCCATACGAGCAGTGGGGGCAAAAGTATCATGACAAACAAACCCTGGGCACTGTGCAAAACCTTTAGCAACAAGGCGAACCTTGTGCTTGTCCAAAGAACCATCGCTAAGGTACTTGGTCTTGAAGACCCATTTGACGCCAATCACCTTCTTATTCGGGGGGCGAGGTACGAGATACCAAGTGCCATTCCTCTCAATAGCCTCCAACTCGGCTTCGATAGCTTTCTTCCATGGTGTGGACTGTAAAGTCTCCTTCATGGAGGTGGGCTCTCGATCCTGCATAACACGGGTCATCAAACAATAGTTAGAGCAAACAAGCTCCGTAGAATGTGCCTGGTGCCTCCCTGACCACCGCGGACCATCCTGCGGTCCCCACTCCTCAGGGACCCCCTCGATCCCTGAATCTCGGAGTGTGTCACGGGCCCAATGAGGAGGAGGCCGGACCTCTCCTCGTCTCTCTCCATCAGCTGAAGACTTTGGGATATCCACTGGTGGTAACTCCTTGGGGGTGACCGATGGAACAGTAGACTCTGTATTAGAAACAGAATCGGAATCAAAAGGCGAGGGCTCCAATGGAACTGTCTCGAGAGCCCAACTCTCCCCTGGATCTCCAAGAACGGGATGCTCCTCACCCGCTGCTATGGCCGGAACCTCCGCGAACCGCACATCTCGACTGGTGTACACATCCCGCTTGACAGGATCATACAAACGATAGCCTTGGGAGACTGAGAGCTGTAGCCAACAAACACCTGTCTTCGGGAAGCTGCTTCAAATTTATCACGATGAGTCTTGGGAATGTGAACATAGGCATCACACCCAAAAACCCTAAAATAAGAAACATCGGGCTTAGTCCCAAAGTAAGCCTCAAAAGGTGTCATCCCATCAACGGCCGAAGTGGGGGATCAGTTAAGGATGTGAACTGCAATAGCCACAGCCTCGACCCACAGAAACTGAGGTGTCTGTTCGGTGCTCCATCATGGTGCGCGCCATCTCGATCACACTTCGGTTCTTCCGTTCAAGAATGCCATTTTCTTGAGGAGTGTTGGTATTAGCAAACTCCTGGTGAATACCTTTATCTATACAGAAACGAGTAAACTCATTAGAAACAAATTCACCACCCTTGTCGGATCGCAAGGTCTTCAATCGCCGGCCTGATCGGTTCTCCTCAAAGAGAAGCCAATCCTTGAAGTGGGAGAAAGCTTCTGACTTCAATGCCAAGAAATAGGCCCAAGTCATCCTACTGTAGTCATCTACGATCAACATGAAGTACGAGCTTCCTCTCAAGGACTCGTTCCTCATAGGACCACAGAGATCCGTAGATACAAGCTCCATCAGGGAAGTAGACTGCCGCGAAGCTTTGTTGGGAATCGCATCCCTATGCAGTTTCCCACGAATGTAGGAGACGCATGGCTGCTAGCTTACCACTATGTCCGGCAACCCTCGAACAAGCTGTCCACGTAACACCCTCCGAAGATAATCATAGTTGAGGTGACCAAACCGAGCATGCCATAGCTCTGACTGTGTCTGAGAGGTAAGAAGAAGAGTAGGGAGGGCGGTAGAAGATGTCAATTTATAGATGTCGTTCTCCTCATATCCTGATGAGAGAACCTTCCTTGACCCACGATCAAGGACTCGCACCGAATCACTGTCAAACTCCACCAAAAGTCCAAGTGAACAAATCTTATGAACCAAAAGTAGATGATACCCTAGACCTGGCACATGCAAGACCTCTGAGATATGGGTACCACCACGTCCATCTGGAATAAGCTGCATCTCATCCCGTCCTGCAATAGACACCGAAGAGCTCCGATGAGAATCTGCCCACGCGAAGGTCGCAACTAGGCAACACCAACTGATGAAGGAGTCATGTGCCGGGAGGCACCACTGTCAACGATCCACTCTCGAGCCTGGGGAGCTGTCATCGCAGCATTAGAAGCATTCGGTGTAGAGTCCTCAATGACAGCTAGATGAAGAAACGCAGCTGCTGAGGGTGCAGCCACCGCTCCAGAATCCTTCGTGTCCTTCTTGTTGGTGTCCTTCTTGTCTTTGTCAGGGCAATCCTTCTTCCAATGGCCGGTCTTTCCACAAATATGGCATGTGGATTCTTTGTCCTTGTCCTTCTTTGACTTGTTGTCCTCCTCCTTCTTTTTTTATTCCTTCCCCTTCTTTTGAGAGGCTTGACCTGTCAAGGCTTCAGACTTGGAAGTATGTTGTCCCTTCAGTTGTTCCTCTTGGTCCAAGACCATAGGAACCAGCTCTTCCCACCGAAGAGTAGACTCTCGCCCCGAAGCAATAAGGGCGGAGTAGAAAGCACCGAATCGTGGCGGCAACTAGGACAAAAGTGTGATCGCTATGTCTTCGGAGGAAATCGGCTTCCCCGCATTCTGAACCTGCATCTGAAGCTGTCTAAGCTTGTTGATGTGCTCCCGCAACGAAGAAGACTTGTTCACGGACAAGGTCCACATCTGCACCTCCAAAGAAACCCACTTCATAAGGGTCATCCGGTTATACATCTGATCAAGCTCCAGCCATATCTCTCGAGCCACCGTCAAGTGCTCGATGTGGGCTATCACAGTTGTAGTACAAGACAAAAAAAGAAAAGAACGAATCCGAGCATTCAGTTTGTCCCAGTGAGATTGTGCCTTGGCCAACTCCGCACGAGCATGGGAAGAGAGTTTGGACTCGTCTCTCACCGAGGGCTAGTCGATCTCCTCCTGTACAAGCTCCACCAAATCATAAGACTCAAGGATGGCCAACATCATCACGCGCCAGATGCGGTAATTGTCGCCATCGAGCTTTTGATCTACGGGAAGAGCCGGTAAGACAGGCACCTTCCGGTCCATGATCGTCTAGAACTCCAAGTCAATCTCTGTAGACATCTTCACCTGTAATGCCTTCACAAACGCAAAAGCAGCCCCCTCTGACTATGAAAACGCACCCTGATAGGGCTCTTTCTTCCGCGTCCCGAACCTTCTTCACCCGCCGGAGGCAATGAAAAAGCAAAACCTGCACTTGAAGACTGAAAACTCAGCCTTCCTCCTCTTCAAACAGCAATAAACAGCAGCAAATCCACCAACTGGACTCCTTTCCCATGCGCCCACGCTCACTTCAGCCTTGTTCCGATGCGCAGCCCTCCCACTCGCCCTCGAAGGCTGGAAACGCAGCCTTGTGTCGCGATTGAATCTCCTCTTCAGGTTGGTTCTTCACTCAGTCAGCCCTTCTTCACTGCTCTGATATCGTGTCAGAGTGCAGCGATGCGGAAGTGTGGGACCAAGACTGAGAGAGAGAGAACGCAGAGAGGAGAGAGAAAGAGACAGTGGAAGATGAAGATCTGCTGTATAAAGTGTGTTGTATACAAAGATATGTAGATATGTACACGGGCGCAGTGCGCGGGACTGCGTGTCTCCACCTTGATGATGCAACCTGCTGTTCACCTCAAAGTCCGCTGCAGTCTGCACGATCTCCAACCTGAAATCTGCAAACAGAGATGTAATCTGCAGGAGTCTCCAGCCTGAAACCTGCAATCAGAGATGGGAGAGACTGCAGAACAACGGCTATAAATAGCCAGCATAAAATCGCCCAGAATATGCAGGTCGGCTGCATTAAATGCAGCCGACTGTCCAGGTACAGGTCAGACTGCCACGTGGCAGTCCGACTGTCTGCCTGTACGGACAGGATCTGATCGCTAACAAAAAATACTTACAATTTCATCCAGCATATCATCTCACAGCCTAGATTGCCGACCTTCTATGAGTTTGAGTATCAGTTCTTGCGTTACATGAGACTGCACGATCAAGTCCACAAGAAATCCTCATCACAACCTTATTCAAAGTAGAGGGGGTTGGTTGCCTCTTCTTTGAGAGGGAAAACCAACAGTTGCAAGAACTCGCAAGATGCAAAGGCAAGCCAATCCAAGGGTGACACCTCTTCCTCAAACGGAACCAAAGAATCAAGACTTATCTGGCAACAACTCCCTAAGAAAAATAGGTTTTGCACACACTGCCAGAGATCCAGCCATGTGGACGAGGAGTGTTGTTCCAAGGCCCAAGGACTCCTAACTAAAAAGCCTCAACAAACCCTTGCAACTACACAATCCAGTGGGGCTACGCCTCCCGCTTCTGCTTCATCTGCTCCTTCAACACCAGTCGTTGTTGCTGAACATGTGGCATGTGGACAGCCTCAGAAGATAGTCTCTTTCACTATCCCTGAGGGATTGTCTGATTGGTCTACAGGTTTTCGATCCCATTGCACTTCATGCATCCATCTCACCTCCCTCTCCATCTCTTCGGGTGTTTCATTGGCAAAGATCTACTATTGGGCATACGCAATAGTGACCACACTCGTAGACTAGCATGTCTCTAGGTTTTGTACTCTTAGAGTCGGGCCCATAGGATTCATTGCCCTTAGCTTTCCTATTCTTATATCTTCCGTTGCATTCTCACACACATACACATTCATTGCATTATACTTTCTATTAGCTTTTTCTTTCTATTATGCTTTGCTTTGGAGCATCTCACTACTCACCTCTGTGCTTGCAAATTCTTCTCTCTTTTGCAAGGTTTTGTATTTCAGTCGGGCTAACTTGCAGATTTGCTTTGGTCCTTGGGCCGGTGGAGACCTGGGGATGCGCACCATTCCTTTCATGGTTTCATCATCCTAGGAGTGTTTGTTCTTCTTCCAGCATGAAGGCTTCCCCTTCCGAGACGGATCGTGCAACATCTCTCTTGATGCTATCATGGCAATGACTTCTACCTTACTCTTCCAGCAGGGTGCTTCATCCTTTTCATCATTTATCATGGTTCTTAGCACCACATGAAGACCGACATTAGGATCCTCTTCCTCCTTCGGCATCTACATCCACGTTGAGAGGGGATTCCTACCCTTCTTAGCATTCTACAGGCTTCAGCACTTTGTCCAACATCGGCTTCTTCCTCCCTGTTGTACCTTTCCCCTTTGCATTGCATGATTTCATCATCTTTGTACTTGGGCGCTTGGGCAAGTGAACAATTTTCCCCGAAGGGACACTGTCAAAGTGACACTTGTTGCATGAGCATTCTAAAGCATGTAGCATACTTTGTATCTCATTGTGCAAAGCACCACTTGAGCAGATCCTAAGTTGTTTTCACCGGCAACTGTTGTCACCACACCACCATACTCCATCACATGGATACCTCCACCTTTTTTTTCCTCATCATCGACACCCTCGAGTGGATAGGTAAGCTTGTATTGTTTTATAATGTGTTGGGTGTGTACCCTCCCTACTCTCATCTTCTAGGTCACTATTACTCAATCGGCCGCATCCCATACAATTTAACTCTCACTTCTTTTTTTTTAAAGTTCAATGCGGTTCCATCCGCCTTTATAGGGCTTGGTAGACCACTGGGCAGCCCACGTGCAACCTTTGATGCCTTGTCCTCTCAGGGGTGACTACTTGGACTCCCTTGGTAAGATAACCATCGCCTCTATAGTTCGGTAGGCCACTAGGTAGCCGACGTGCACCCTTTGTCCAATGCCCTTACTACTTTGGGCTAGGACACACCTTGGGGTAAGTAAAAATCAAAGTGGCTAGCCTAACCTTTCAGTTCAGTTTTCGGCCTAAGAGGGAGTGTTGAGCTAAAACACGCTTTTCAGCTAATTAGCATTCTTAAACAGCCCCAAAACACACTTAATTAATGAAAAACCCTAAAAAGGGGAGTGGCCCGAGAGAGTTTCAGTGGTCCCCCAAAAACCCTAATTCTTTAGGGCCACAGTCACATCTATAAATAGACAAGCTGCTCCCATTCAGCCTCATTCCCATCTGTGCAGGTTTCCACCCTTGAGTGCAGATTTCAGCCCATCAGTCTACCTCTATGTGGCTGTCTAGCCTTCGAGATTGCTGCCACCTCTCCATCAGCCCTTGCAATGCCCTAGCACCCTCCTCCACGCTGTCGCCCCCACTATTTGGTGCCTTCCTCCAGGCTGCGTTTAGCATCTTCTAGCCACCATCGCCAGCATCTTCATCACCTTCTGTAGCTTGTGTTTGGATCCAGACCAATTGGTTCCAGACCAGCCAAGCGACACGTGTTGGTGCTCCTCCTCATACAAGTGGCATCCACAATTTGCATTTATACTCATATGGGGGCCACCTTCCATCTAATGAGAAACCCTTCACCCGCAGTTTGCGTTTTTGTGTTTCTGCGTTTTGCATTTAGGGTTTGCATTTAGGGTTTGCAACCCCAAAAAGGGGCGCCATCCTAGACTAATTGTGCCTACTTATAGGCCACTCTCTCATTCATTCCTCATGGTTGATTCATTCGGTCAGTCACCTCTTCTCTCCAGCCTCTCCACTACCCTCACACACCTTCAGGAGGACATTGTGGTTCGTGGTTCGTGGCTATCTTCATCATCTTCCTTGTGCTACGATACCCTCGTTCCCTTGTATCACATTCACTCCATGATTCAGAACTTCATCCTTCCATTCATCAAAGTTTTTTTCTGTCTTCTCTTCTCTTCTCCATGTTTGCCGAGTTTACTCCGTGTTCCTCTCCGCAAACCCTACTGTCTCGCTGGTACATCATCTTTTGACATGGTATCAGAGCTGGATCTGCTCACCTAGCAGCGAAGATCCTCCATTCCAGTGAAGGCAAAGACCGGTGGCGGGTTCGGCATCCACTTCTCTTCTTCTTCCATTGCATCAACATCTCGTTTTTGCAGGTTTCAGGTGTTTCACCTTGCTGCCCACACCCCGTTCGCGGAGGACATCTCAGTCGAATCTGTCCATTGCTGTCTCCATCAGTTGGCGCTTGATTTCCAACCCTCTTCACGCAGTTTGGAGAGCTGATTCCAGCCAGGCGACTATTGTTCCTGTGCAGACCTGCTGCCGTACAGCCTGCCACGTCATCATAGTCCTGCTGCCTACGTTTTTAGTCTTTCTCTCTCCTACAGGCTGCCCTGCCTGCGTTTTTAGTCTCTCCTCACCTACGTATTTCTACTTGTTGCAACCTCTTACTACTGGTCACATCCTCCTCCCACTGGCAGCCCACTTAGAAGTGGAAAGGAAGGTGCAACAGAAGATAAGGGAGAGATGGGTGGGAGCTTAAATGGATTTGTGATGAATGTTGTTATAGGAAACATTGTTGGTTCTTTTTCTCCATTAAATGCATTGGATAAAGTCGCACCTACTCCAAATTGACCATGAGAAATAAAATCATTTCAAGGAAAAGGAAGAGACGGAATACTTACATGTTTTTATTTCACTTTCGTACCTAGTTTTGAGTCCATAAAGAAATACCTCTCTTCCACCAAAGGTTCTTTTGAAGAGTCCCTTCTTGACGAGCATCCCTTGGTCCAACAAAAAATACATAATCACTTGGCATAGAATCTGAAATAATAGGGTTCATACCTAGCATTAGAGAAAAGATATACTATGAAAGTGAGGTGTAATCCGAGCTAGGTTCCACTTGTGGATGGCCATTCGTAATGGAGATTCTGAAGGTCCTACAAGATCATCCATTCTATGCACCAAATTTAAAGGAGAAAACTTGGGCTTACCTTCAACCTCCTATTGAGCCCTATGCGTAAGGATGAGATCATACTCGGTGGCAGAAATCTGATATGGTCTGTGGACTCCATGGTAGTCCAATAGTTCTTCGTCCATGTTAGATTGGGCAAAAGTAAGCTAGAGACCCAATCCTGATCGTTTCTATCGATATTTAGTTGTGGAAATTGGAGTGGTGTAGTGAATGTGTTGGAAGTCATCTAACCCTTCTGTTGTTCCTACTTTTACGGATGAGCTTTCCAATGAAAGGCCAAGGTTTCTAAGAGAGTACCTAGCTTTGATAACATGTGAAAAAATTATCTAAATGCAGCAAACACAAAACCAATCATATGACAAAGCACAAACTACTAAACATAAAACACAATTAGGGTTAGGATTAAGGTAACTCAGAGACCGTGAACACAATGAATAATGAAGTGAATGAATAATGAATATACAATGCTCATGCAACAAACATACTATGTAGTGAATAATGAACCTTGAACTCTCATATCTCTAGGATCAAGGCAGAGGTTATGAGCTGGAGAGTGTGTCACACTCCGAACAAATCTTGAAACGCAGCAAGGCAACCTCCGTGTGTCGAACACCAGCAAACGTAGCCAGAAAAGGTTGAATTTGATACAGACGACAATGCAGGAAAGAGAAATACTAAAAATGCATGTACTTGAGGAGAGAGAAGACTGGGCAACAGCCAAAAGCTGCAAACAATTGTACAAAAGATACAAATGACTATTAGAGAAGAGAAAAACTCAGCCAAACACTTAACTATTGATGATGGCGATAGTGTCTCGCAGTAGGCGGCAAGTCCAGCTAACAGCACCAATAGTAAACGCAAGGATCTGGCAATAGACGACAACTCCAAGCTACTAGGCGACAGCTATAGAGAAGTGGAGACAACAGCAAGCAAGTCATGACAGCAGCAACAGGATGTGGACAAAGGCTGAAATCAAGCACCAAATGGTAGTAGATAGATGGGGGAAGCTCTGACCACGATTTCCTCCACAAAAACAGGATGTAGAGAATAGGGATATGGCTCCTGAAACCTACAAAAACGAGATTGAGGGAGAGTGGTGTGCTGCATGCCTATTTACAAAAAGTTTGGGACACCCAAATTAGGGTTTTGTATGTGGGACACAATAACTCTCTAGGATTGCATTTCTTTTTAAAATTAGATGGTTTTTTCACTAATTAAGCATGTTGTGGGGCTATTTAAGTCAGGTTAATGTATTTTTAGCTCAACAGAGATATCCACCTATACCTTTGACCCTTATTCAATGCTAAGTGGTGTAAAAGGTGTCACACCTAAATAAGCACTTTTACATGCAATAATGTGTGTTTACACACCGGGATAAATAAATCTAACAATAATCTCTCTCTCTCTCTCTCTCTCTCTCTCTCTCTCTCTCTCTCTCTCTCTCTCTTTGTGAAAATAATTGAATTAAGTAGCAATATTTACATCAGACTATCAGGTCAGCTAAGAAAACAAAACAAAAACACAAATCAAGGCGAAAGGCTACCAAGACCCTATAACACAAATATCACACAGAAAGGACAGCTAGAGTGGAGTGAACAATATCCAACCAAGGAGGAGCAGCAATGTTAGGAAGAACCAGATCAATTGAAACCATAGAGGAGATCTGCCACAACACTAAACCACGAACATGGGCCACATGACCATGGATGCCTGAGGCAAAATCAAAAATAAAGGCATTCCGAGTACACCAAATATGCCACAGAGCTGTCCATCGAAGGAAATGGAAGAGGCAAGAATAATCTTATTGCAAGGCAGAGATAGTAGGCATCCTTCCCATAATCTACGAACAAGCTGATATCCGCTGCTAAGTCGCCGAAGACTACACACTGTTAGCAGATTAGTCAGCGCAAGGTGAGTCTGTGCTGCAGAGGCTATGGCCTTTTTATAGTGTTTTTTTTTTTGCATTTTCTGGTGCCCTTTTTTAGGGCTAGGGAACATTTAATGCTGGCCGACTGCATTTAATGCTCCCCCCATTTTATGTCTATATATTGCTAGGGCTCCTCCTCCTCTCCTATACTTCAGCCATCATTTGTGGATTTTTCCGAGGAGAGAGGAGCCGATGCCAGGATTCCCACACAGCCAATGACTCACTGTTGTATGCTGCTGTCTCGCATTCAATGTGGATTCCATTTCCCGGGCATACATCTGAGTTCTCATTTGTATTTGTGTTTATTCTTTCTCTTGTCTTGTGTTTCAACAGTTTATTTCAGCATGTTGTTTATGCTTCCATTGCTGCACCACTTCTAACATGGTATCAGTTTTCAGGTTTTGTGTTTCTATTGTGCTTTATTGCTGTTTTCAGGACTGATTTACCCCTCTGCTGCCCTGGCGACTGCTGTCAACCTGATTGCGACCAAATTTTGGCTTTCCTACTCTGCGTTTTGATCAGCATATGCATTGCTTGCCTGTCCAACACCTCCTGCTGCCTGTATTTTCCTCATCAGGCTGCTGGCAACAGTTCCCTACACCTGTTTAGGCAATGTGCAACCTGCATTTTGCTATTTACAGCACTATTTTGGGGCTGGGCGACTCGCTGAAACAGGCCATTTTTGCTGTTTCTAGCAGATTTCAACTGATTTTTTGACTTTGTGCAGCAGATTTTGGCTTCTTTTGATCAGTTTTTGGGTTATACTCCATGTGAACTCTTGGTTTTTGCAGTTTGTGCTCATGGTTTGGCTGTGTTCCCTCTCCCAATCCCTTCTTTTCTAAATCCTCTCCAGATGGCTCCTCCATGCACATCCACTGATGACAAGCTCCATGGCCCTGATTATTACATGTGGAGTGCGGTGATGAAGGCTTGGTTTATTTAGAAGCGGTTATGGTACGTGGTTAACGGAGCTATGGCACGTCCTCGACAACCTTCTCCAGTTCCATCTGATTTTGATGAAGACAACCATGAGGAGGCAATGCTTACATGGGATTCGGATGATGCCCGTGCTTATTTAGCCTTACTTCGATCAAGTTACCCAACTCCAGGACCAGCTTCGCACTATGCAGTCTGCCCTATCAGAGGCACATCTTGTTGATACAGTACTCTACAAGCTTCCTCGGGAATTTGATGGAGTGGTGAATGCTTTACGGACGCAGACATCTACGACTCCTGTCAGTTTTCTTCACATGTCCTCTATGCTACTTGAGCATGAGGCTACTTTGCAACTACAAGGGCGGCTTCCGTCACATTATGGAGGTTCAGGTGAGGCTTTTGTAGCTTCAGAGAGGGATTCAAAGATGAAGAAGTCGAAGGCCCAGTGTTACTACTGTGGCAAAAAAGGTCATTTACGGAAGGACTACAAAGAGTTAGCAACTTCCAGGAAGAACAAGGAGCAGAAGACGAAGCGGGATGCGGACTCCTCCGACAAGTCATCATCTCCCTCAGATTCCAATTCTGATCCTCCAGCCAAGGCAAAGTCCAAGGCACGGAAGCGATCCTCTTCTTCGGATCGTGGAAAGGGCTTAGTGGCCCCTTCCTCAACTACTTTCTAGTAGTGGTGATGCGGACATTCCTCACAACTCTCTAGTGCCACAAAGGGAGTGTGAGAGGGTGGTGAGATGGGGCAGTCGTGCATCATCTATATGTCTATACAAATGCACAAGATCGAGAGAGGGACTTCCTTGACGCATCGACCGAAGTCTGACAGGTACAAATCCTGGAGCTCGGATTGACATCCAGGTTCATGATGGGTTGGTTACTTGACAGAGGGGGAGGCTTTCGTCTGGAGCTCACATGAGGGGACACTTTGGCGGTTCTAGCTGAAGGCAGGGATTCCATGGTCACATGTTTAGAGACATGTTTGGCAGATTGTCTTGTATGTTTTGAGTGACATAGGTGATGTAACGCGGACGAGAAAATTTGATGCTTTGCTTATGTTTAATTGACATTTAATTAAAGGATTAATCAAATGTGCAATTAAAAGATGCACATATGTTGCACATGTGAGGTGCAAGCTACTTTTTCACAGTTGAAGACCAAAGGATCCTGTGAAAAAGATGGGTATCAAAGGCAAAAGTTGTAACAAATTACACTTGTTAGATTCTAGGTGAATTTTGGTGTCAGTTTGCCCCTAGGACCATTAATTGGCCATTAAGTGTCAATGGTGACACTAGGGACTAGGCATTAATTAATGAATTAATGCTTGTCCAAGGGCCAATTAATGCATGGGACCACTTTGGGTTGCAAATGGCCTAGCCAATTCATTTTTGGATGGGCAAGGTCAATTTTCTTGGCATGGATTAAGGGCTGAATTAATTTACAGAGTTAATTAATTCTGAAAACTAATTAAATGGCTGAAAATTGCTGAAAATTGATTAAGAAAGCTACCACTTGGCAAAACTTTCCCATGCAAGTGGGGGAAAGGTTAAATAGGGCTGAAGGGAGAGGGAAATCTCGTTTTTTCATTTTGGAGCTATTGGAAAGAGATGTTGGACTGTTGCTGCCAGCTCTTGGGGCCAATTCCCAACCATTGAAGACCATTTTGGTGATGGAGATTGCATATTCTTGACCTTGGGAAGCTGGCAATTGCTGCTGATGCACTTTCTCCTGAAGATCACAGTCTCTAATGCTCCTATTGTTGTTGGTGCATCCGTTTGGGGCTGGTACAGCAAGGCAGTAGCTGATTTTGATCAGTTCTTCGCAACAAATCTTAGAATTTTCTCTCTCTACAGCATTCTCTCATCTCCTCCAGCCTATGCTCAGCCATTCTCAGCAATTCTTAGCCATTTGGAGGAGATTTCAGCCGTTTTTGGTAGGCTAATCTGTAATTTCTGCAGTAAACCCTAATTTACAGCAGAAATTAGAGTTTAGCAACCACCTTGGGATCCATGCCATGGATTGACGGCTCAAGGGACTGAAATCAGCAGCTGATAATTGAAGATTATCAAGGGATTTCAGGAGCCAGCCCATCCCAAATTGATTTGGGGCAGCATTTGGCCAGCCAAGGGTCAAATTGGAGAAGAAGTCCTGGGTAAATCAAGGGGCAAATGACCCAAAAGGCTTGCTGGTCATCTATGACAGCAAGAGCAATTGGTTAGCAGGAGGAGATTGAAGAATCTCGAGTTGTACTCCTTCCAATTGAATGAAAGCTAAAGAAATACCGCAAGGGGCGCCAGTTTTGGGGCCAACAGGGAGTCTACTGTCCAAGAATGTTATGGTAAAGTGTGTATTTCGTTTTATGTGCATTTATTTATTGCTGTAATTAACTCTTAAATCAGGTTATCACCACCCATTCAAAGAAGGAAGGCTGGTTTCAGGTGACATAACACTGAGAGCTGCTGATTCTTCTCTATTTCAAGTGGTGCTATTATGATTGACATCGACGTCACATACTCTCCGAGGTATCTTGGTGGTGGGCTAGCCACTCACTGCTTGGATATCCATGGTTTTTTTTGTGGTTCTATGTTGTATAGTTTATGATTCCCCATCATTGTACTATTGTATTGTATCACATCACCCCTAATCTAAGAGAGGGCGTTAGCAGACGAGTCAGCTCAGGGTGAGTCTGTGCTACAGAGGCTGTGGCCTTTTTATTGTATTTTTTTCTGGCATTTTCTGGTGCCCTTTCTTAGGGCTAGGGAGCTTTAAATGCTGGCCAACTGCATTTAATGCTCCCCCCATTTTATGCCTATACATTGCTAGGGCTCCTCCTCCTCTTCTGTACTTCCGCCATCATTTGTGGATTCTTCTAAGGATAGAGGAGCCGGTGCTAGGGTGCCCACACAGCCAATGACTCACTATTATATGTTGCTGTCTCGTATTCAATATGGATTCCGTTTCCCGGGCATACATCTGAGTTTTCATCTGTATTTGTGTTTATTCTCTCTTGTCTTGTGTTTCAGCAGTTTATTTCAGCATGTTGTTTATGCTTCCATTGTTGCACCACTTCTGATACACATGGGAAACAAAACTCCAAATCTCTCTCTCTCTCTCTCTCTCTCTCTCTCTCTCTCTCTCTCTCTGTGTGGGCACCTTTTTGGCCCTAAGAGGGGGTGTTGAGCAACCCAAATCCTTAAGTGCATTAACATTGAAATGTAGTGCATTAGTTCCCATTTTTGGTCTTCATTAACAGCCCAAAATAGGCTTTATTTGTATTTATTCGTATGTATGTATCACGGTAGGAGAAATGTGACACAAATCCCCTATATATCCCTCTCACTGCTGTGTTTTGGTGGGCAGGTGTTCAACGGGTAGCAGACATCATTGGCACACTCTTCTTAGCTGCATTTTGCAGCAATCAGATCATCCACAGCAGCCATCTTCTCCAGCATTATCAGCTGCCTATTGGAGATTTTCTTAATCGCCGTTCTGCCTCCCAAGTCCTAGAGTAGGCATTCACTATTTGCAGCTGTCCAGATCATCAAACTATAGCTGTCTTTGTCCACAGCAGCCATCATCATCGTCTTAGACACCTCTCTCCCCAAAAGATTGTGTTTCACTCCATTCACAATGCAAATCCCTTCATAAGTGTTGCTGCCTAGTCAGTCAGGAAAGCACAGTCATCTCGGAGCTCTGATCTGCACCATTGACTCAACTCTGCTCACCTAAATACCAGTCCCAGAGACATGGAACCCTAAGGCTCCATTGTATCATCATTGCACATGATTCATCATTTCATTCATTTTCTATGTTTCTGAGTTCTGTGTCTCAATGTTTGTTGTACACACTCTTTGTTCCTACCTTTTCTTTACATGGTTAAGTGACTTACTTTCAAGGGACATGGTCACTCAGCTCATTGGAATATCCCATGTTCACTCAGAAAGATCAGACATGGGTCACTCTACTCATGGCAACACCCCATGTTCACTGTGCTCTTTGGAATATCCCATATTCAGAGAGAGGCCAAACCACAAATAACAGACGAAAGGAACAATCATCAACACCCAACAACACTTGTATATTGTGACCACAAGAAAGCAACTTACTTTCAAGGATATGGTCACTCTACTCATTGGAATATCCCATGTTCATTTTGTTCATTGGAATATCCTGTGTTCACTCAAAAAGACAAAACAATAGATAAATAGACAGAAGCAACAATCATCAACACAAACAAGTGCCAAGTGACAACACTTGTACATCGTGACCACAAGAATCCACCACCACCTTGAGCTCCATGGCATTTGGATTATACAAACTTTAAGTATCATGGTTCATTGAAACTAACACCTGGTCACTAACAACTCTAGTGTCGCAATAACACTAATATGCTTTGCATTGGGCTTGGATAGCAGCTTGCCCATGATAGCAGATTTAAGCACAACAATATGCTTGATCACCACACAGGTGTCTTGCTCATCATAGGACAAAGCTGACTTGGTCCAAGAAGAGACGTGTAGGCTTTCTCACCACCATGGCAGAGAATGACTAGCCTCCAAGTAAGGCCCCATCTCAAAGACTAACTGATTGCTCAATTGTAGATTGCCATTTGACATTTAGATTCCACCACCACTACAACAACCATGACCTACTATCATCACTACCATTATCACTGCTGCTGCTACTAATAACAGCACAATTTGTACTACTATCAGCACTACTGCTGCTGTGCTACAGCCACTACCGCTACCATACCACTACTATCATCACCACCACTGCTGCTGCTTTCAACACTTGCTACCACCATCACTAACACTGATACAACTGCTATAACCACTACAACCACCACGAGCACTACTATGACAATTGCTTCTAAAACTACCACTACTGCTATTACTACCGATACACCACTACTAATTTACAGCTATCATCAATAAAACTACCACCACACCACTAATATTGCCACCACCGCCATCACCACCACCACAACCACCTCTATTACAATTATTACAACAACAAGGATCCTTCTTAGTAGATGAAGAGCATGCCAAGAATATGTACCTGGAGAAGGAAAGATGTAGCAAGTGTGGGCGAGAAGTAGCCATCTCTATTATGCCTCCAAGCCTGCCACAAAGAGAACATCAAGATTTTAAGACGAAAAATATTTAGGATTCCCCTAGCTAAAGTCTAGATTGTGTCAAATAGAAAGTATAATGAGACTACTACCTCTTCCATTAGGCCGCATGACTTATATGCCATAACTTTGTGGCACTAAACATTGTGCTCAGACGGTGAAGTTTCAGAAGCTATTCCTCGTGCGGTAAGCTCAGAACATGCTAGGATAAGCAAATTAGGATGCACCTCTTTGCAGTCATTGTCCAGCACCAACCCCTCGGGGTTTACAAGGCTTACACCAATGCTTCCTCCACTTCACTGAATATATGCCTTACAACTGCACCTACATTTGGCACATATCCCTGATTTCTGATGCGCAAGCTCAATGGTTCAAACGTGGTCAAAAAATTTCTCAAATTGTTATCTGTCACACTAAACTTCTCCAGCTTCTCATTGACCTCTATAGATGCATTTGCAGGTTTCTTCAATGCCTCTGCATGTTGTCTCATCTCCTCTATCCTGATTGCCTCAGTCCACCTGCCAGCATTGGCATAGATATCTGCCATGAGCAAGTATACAGTTGCATCTTCTTTATCCAACTGTATAAGTTGCTTGAAGCATCTCAATCCTGCCTCTACTTTACCATACACTTTGCATGCAGTGAGCAAAGCCCTCAAGATTTCTTTGGATGAAAGACACTGCATGGATTCAGCAAACTTCTCAGCTTCGTAAATATCTCCTGATCGAGCAAGAAGATCAATCATACAAGTGCAGTGCTCCAGAGTTGGTTCGAGTTGATAAAGCTCTCTCATCATCTTGAAGTACTCTTGACCCTGTTTAACTAGGTTTGCATGGCTGCATGCAGCAAGAAGACACGTGAATATTGTTGTATCCGGCTTGACACCCTGTTCTTGCATGTCTTGAAAGCATTCCACAGCTAGAGTGCCCTCATAGTTCTCACCATATGCCTTGATCATCACTGTCCAAGATATAACATCTCGGACAACTAGCTTGTCGAACACATCCCACCCCTCCAAAAGTAAGCCACATTTGCCATACAGGTCTACCAGCACATTGCCCACAAAAGGATTGGTTTCTAACCCCAATTTCATGACCTCAGTGTGCACTTCATGGCCTGTGTCTAAGGCTCGTGTGGCACCACAAGCTTTCAAGAAGCGAACACACGTGTCACAATCTGCAGGTACACCATCCATCTGCATCTGTTCACAACATTTCAGAACTTCTTCATCAAGCCCATACTGTGCATACCCTGATACTAAAGCAGCCCAAGAAGCTGTATCTCGTACTAGCAGCTTGTCAAACACATCTTGTGCTTCTACAAGGGAGCCAGATTTCGCATATGTACTCACTAGTGCTGAGCTGATACAGTGATCTTTTTCAAGACTCCTCCTAATTACTTCAGCATGTATTTCTTGGCTTGTTTCTAAAGCTCCTACCATACCACAAGCTTTCAAGATGCAAGTGAATGTCACATCAACTGGAGCAACATGCTGCAGCACCATGAGTTTGAAGGTGTCCAATGCTTCCCTACCAAGCTCACATTCAGTATAACCTGCAATTAATGCATTCCATGAAACCACATCTCGGGCAGATAGCTGCTCAAACACTTTTTGTGCTTCAGTCAGCATACCACATTTAGCATGCATATCTATTATTGAGCTGCCCAGAAAACAATTGCCCTCTAATCCATGTTTGATAATCTCAGCACATAGCAAATGGCCTCTACCAATAGCTCCTAAATTACCACAAGATTTCAAAGTGCAAACAAAAGTGACGTCATCTGGCAACACACCTTCTAGCAGCATCTCCTCTGAACATCTTAAAACTTGCTCAGCAAGCCCATGATCAGCAAATCCCACTATCAATGCATTCCAGGAAACTATATCCCGCTTAGTCAGCTTGTCAAAGACTTCCTGTCCTTCTGCGAGTGCACTGCACTTGACGTACATATCTATTAGCACATTGCCCAGGATTATATTACTATCCACTCCCAGTTTCACTGCCTCAGCATGTATTTCCTGGCCATTTTCTAGGATTCCCAAATTACTACAAGCCTTTAAGCAAGTCATGAGCACAACAACATCAGGTGAAACACCACTTGAGTACATCTTTTTGAAACAACTGAACACTTCCATATCAAACCCATGGTCAGCATATCCTGACATAAGTGCAGCCCATGAGACTGGACTTGGAATTGCTAATCTGTCAAGCACCGCATGTGCATGTATAAGCAAGCCCCATTTCGCAAGCATATCCACAAGTGTAGTACCAACAATAAGTTCCTGCTCCAAACCTCTTAAAACTAGTTCAGAGTGTATTTCTTCACATCTCTCAACGGATCCAATAGTACCGCAACTTTTTAAGCCGTAGGTGAAAGTGGTAACATCAGGAGAAATGCCATCTAGTTGCAACCGCTTTAAACATACAAGTGCTTCCTCACCAAGCCCGTGTTTCATGTAGCCTGAAATCAGTGTGTTCCAGGAGACAATGTTTCTACCTGGGAGGTGATCAAACACTTCTTGGGCTTCTGCAAGCAAGCTGCATTTTGCATACATATCCACCAAAGTGTTGCCAATGAGAAGATCTTTTTCCATTCCCTTTTTCACAATTTCGGTGCACAGTAGCTGGCCTCTGTCGGTAGATCCTATACAGCTGCAAGCCTTCATCGTGCACACAAACGTGACTTCTGCTGGAGGGATGCCTTGCAGCTGCATCTGCTCAAAGCAGCTCAGTGCCTCCTCACCAAAACCATGTTCAACATAACCTGCAATCATTGTGTTCCATGAGATAGCATCTCGTCTATGAAGCTTTTCAAAGACTTCTCTTCCTTCCACAAGTGAGCCGCATTTGCTATACATGTCGACCAATGAGTTGCCCAAAATGGCATCTTTATCCAAGCCCTTTCTGATAATGTGATCATGTATGCCACAACCTGCATCTGTGTCTTTCAGGGCAATGCAAGCTTTAAGCAAGGCTACAAATGTGTAACTGTTAGGCTGTACGGAGTCCCTCTGCATTTCATGATAGAGGTGGAAGGCATGTCGAAAATCTCCGCGATCAACATATGCGGAGAGGAGTGAGGTCCAAGAGTATTCGTTGCGGGAAGGCAATCGGCCGAATGCGTGCTCGGCATCAGTCAGGCTGGCGCAACCGGCAAGCACTAGGACGAGGTAGTTACCCAGGACTGTGTGCAGTTCAAGCTGATGCTCGCACATGTAAGCATACCAGAGCTTGGCAACGGGCAGATTATTTTCCTGCTTGCACTTCTGCAAGACGCTGATGAGCCGATTCTCAAGCGAAGGGCGGACCTCGAGCTTTCGCATGCCTTACTGAAGCATGTTCTCGCTTCCTTCCTCCCTTCTCCTTTGGGAGTGTGTCGCCACCCTGAACGATGATGAATTAATTGAATTCAGAATTACATCAAGGTCCCATGCCGTTTATTTGAAAGGTTAAGTAGCTGCCCTCCGGCACACTTTGACATTTCCCACGGGGAGAGAAGGGTCTCTTTTCCCTTCTTCTCTATAGCATTAACATGGTGAGCTTCTTGTGAGAGATCACATACCTAGCTAGGTATGATTACGAGCGAGGGGCAAATCTACACACAGTAATAAGTTTTTTGGCATTTTCACGTGTGGGAAAAGGGGCTCTTTTGCCTTATTTTTCTCTATAAAATTCAACATCATGAGATAATAAATTCTTATATATTCTTTTTTAAGTAATTATGCATAAATTATATTAAAGAGAAAAAGGTAGTTACATCACAAAATGGGGCACTGCCCATATGTAAGATAGCAAGACATTAGCTAGGAGAGACAACCAACACGACATTTAGTTATTTATTACATTGTATATAGGAGGCCAAGGTAGTATCTATCATGAACAGGTTCATGTCTGGCTTGCAGAGGCTAAGTCTCTTGCTTGGAAAACAATAAACCAATAGGCTTCACAACATTCGAGTTGCAACCTCCTTTCATTATGGATGACCTTTTTTTCATTTTGAGTGGAACTTTTTCTTGTTCTTTCCTTTTTCTTTCTTCGAGCAACTCCCTAACTCTTTAGCTTTTGTATTAGGAGGCAATCCTTTAAAACAACATTTTTCATTTGGGAGAGTACTGCAAACATTTCACAAACTTTCTGGTGGAGTATGGCTCATCTCTAATCCTTATTAAGCGTGACATGTGAGCGAGCGATCTCCATTTTGGCTTCCATCTTAGCAATCAATCAAACATGGTGAAGTACCTGCAATAAAAAATCAAAAGTTAGATTGTCCTACTTGCATTGATGTTCACCCTCAAACACAATTGCATTCCTTTGTAATTAGAGGTTCCAAAAGACAACCCCCCCTTACATGTCTAGACTATAGAGGGTAACCCATTGGCTTCCCCCAACTAGATCTCTTTCCAACCGAACTTATATGAGTGAAGGTGAAAGACAACTTTGTAAAACCACTTCATAGTGTTCTTGTTAGAGAGACAGGTGAGAAACAAATGAGGGAGAGTTTCAACTTCCTTGCCACAGCATGGACACATTCATGTCCCCACCACAATGCTTCTCACTTTTTCTTGGGTCCACACAATTTTATGGAGAATGAGCCACTAAAGGCTAAAGATTTTAGGTTATATTATAGTTGACCAAATTTGATTAAATCTAAATTCCCACTAATTGTTTGACCAAGAGATTTGCCACCTTCCTATTGAGTGAATGAATTACATGTGAATTTGATGGGGGGAAACAAGGCATGGGATAGAGTTTAGCATACATCTTCCAACAAAAAGAGTTAGGAATAACCAAATCATTAATTTGAATGAACATTGGAGAACTAGCATTCCATATCGCTTTTCTTTCCAAAATAAAATCTAAGTCTTTCCTAATAAGCTTGAATCTTAGTTGAAGTGTTCTTAAATCTTGCACATTTTTTGAGGGGAAATCTCACAAATTCTTCCACACTTGGAGGCCTTTTCAGTTGAGACTGGCAATTTACTTTAAATGATTTGATGGGTTGGGCAAAAAAGTAAGGCTAAGCCAAATTTAGTCATTGGCTGACTGATACATGGTTTTTCGTCATTGTTGTAGTTGTAGGAGGAGTTTGAATCTAAGACATGTGTACCACAATAGTTTGACCAATGGAGTGCTCCTATAGGAGTAAACTTAAAGTCTACAAAGATCAGTGTGTGGGAGGTGCAGATTGCTAAGCCTTGGACAGGTTGAAACTATGAACCTAGATAAAGAGTATGAGAAAAGAATGGGCCAATCCTCATCAGGGTGGATCTTACTTCTCAACACCCACTTGCACCCAAGTTTGTCAACTATAGAGTGTATGTCTAGGATTCCAAGACCTCCTAGCTTCTTAGGAAAGTATAGGTTTTCCAAGCTACTTTTGATGTTTTAAACTTTGGGGATTCCCCACCCCAAAGATAGTTCCTACAAAGAGCCTCTAATTGTGGGAGGTTGTATTTTGGAGGATGCTAGTAGGCGAGGAAATATACACAAGAAGGTATGATGATCTAGTTGAGAATGACTATTCTAGAAGCGAAGCCCTACTTGAGATCATTCCACTTGTTAATCTTATTTTGAAATCTGTCCATCATCCATTTCCATCTTTGCTTCATGGTGACCTCAAATCCCATGGGGATCCCCAAAAGCTAGAAAACAAGCCCTTCCTTGATGGGCTTGCACCCCACCTCTAATAGCCAAGGGCGGGATTCTTAAGGAGGGTTTTGACCCCCATTTTGGAGTGGTTGATTTTGGAGCCATGAAGGAAATCTCTAGATAGGCCGAGAAGGAGGAAATAGACACTAGGTCATTATTTAACGTTGAGTTAGTGTCATCCACCAATAGGTTTAGGATCATATCTTTGGCTCCCCCTAGTAATTTGATACCTTTAATGTTCCCTTTTTTATATTGATCCTCTATAAGCCACCCCCAAACCATTAGCTCTGCAATAGAAAATAGAAGAGGAGTAGGAGGCAACCTTAGCTAATTGATGTTCTAAGAGGGAAAGGGGGGGTGAGGTCCCTATTAACATCTATCCTTGTCCAAGCATTCCCAAATAGAACAAAAACAATTTTTATGAATCTTTGACCTAGTCCCATGTTTAAGAGGGATTGGAGAATGAAATCCCACTCCAAACTGTCATAGGCTTTATCAAAGTCTATCTTCATAAATACATAATCCTTGTTATTTTGTTGAGCATAGTCAAGCCCCTTCCCAAAGGTTAATAATAGCATCCATAATATATCTACCTTTTATAAATCCTTTATGTTCCTTATTCCTAATCCATTTGTCTAAGTGAGCGGAGAGCCTTCAAGCAATGTTTTAGTGAAAATTTTATAGGTTGTGTTTAGGCGCAAAATTTATCTCCGAGTACCTAGTAGTTCTTTCTTCTCCCTTTTATGAATAGGTTTGACAACACCTTCATTGATGAAGGATGGGAAGGCCCCAAAGTGGAATGTCTCCTTCCAAGCATCAAGAAAGGGGGGAATGAGTGTGTCCTTGAATGTTTGAAAATCTTCATCAAGCTGGCCATATGGGCCAGTCGATTTGGCCCTTGGCTAAAGACTTTATGGTATCATCTAGTTTGAAATCCAATATGTCAACCTCTAAGAGTGAAGTTATTTCCAATGAAACTACTTTCTTTCTACGCATAGAAACCTTAACCTTGGCCTCTATTTGATGGGGTGTAGGTGGGTTAAAAACACTAAAAATGTTGAAGTGTGCATAGAGAATTGCCAGATTCTCTTCTTGAGATTGGTGCCAAGTCTTGTCCTCTCTCCTTAGGAGGGCAATAAGTTCTTTACTATGTTTTTGTTTGAGCATACTGAAGTTTTCTTTAGTCAATTTGTTTGCTCTATCAGACCACCAACTTTCAAAAAATCTATAAAGGTGCTCCACCTTGATCAATTCCTCCCTTAGAATAGTTTCTTTTGCAGAAAGGAGGTTTTCTTGGAGATGAGCTTTACCTAGATCAATCCTAGCTTCCAGTAGGATACTTTTTTGGTAGGTTTAGGCCCTTCTCTTTTGCCTCATAGAGGTAAGAGTTTGCTTGGCTTTTCTCAAGAATTCCTGAGAGTCCTTAGTGTCTACAGTCCAAGCTTTAGTTGGGACTCCTTGAAGAGGGGAAATGCTAATTCCATATAGTAGCAATCTGTGGGAGCTTTCGCTCAACTGCTGCCAAGACCCACGGACCGCTTATTGTTTCAAGCGTTCCAAGCAAGTTCTAATGGCTATCTCTCACATAGCTGATGCGTCGTCAATCCTACGAGTGTAGTGAGCTTACCTTAGTGCCAATATGAGTTGCCTCCTCTCCCACACACACCGGTAGCTCCACGATCCTCGATGCTAGCTCAAGCATCCTCAAGCCTCTTCCACCTCCAAGCTCCATCCTCCATAGCCGTGCACGCAAGAAGAGAGAAGAGAAGTGAAGAAGAGAAGAGGAGATGGTGAAGAGCTTCACCCTCTTGATCCCTCACTCTCACACACACACTCCCTCACACTCATACTCCCTCTCTCAAGAGCACACACAAGCAAGAAGGTGAGAAGGAGAGAAGAAGAAGAAGACTCTTTTTGCCACACACCAAAGAATGATCTCTTATTCACTTTTTGAACTTTATATATACAAACCCTAAAATCCCATGGGCACCCATCCCTTTTTTACATGACCGGCCATTGTGGCAAGGTCCTTTTTCCCATTTCCCTCTTCTGGCTTTGTCCCTCTAGCCTACACCCATCTAATATTTTACAATTGGCACAGGAGGGAGCCTGGTGCTCTTTTACAAGAGTTTTCCGAGTTTTTTGAGGCGCTTTTACATTTAAGGTTGCGATTTTTGCCCCGGTTCATCTTTAGAGGCCACCTGCATGTCTTTGCTCTTTTTCCATCTTCCTTTTGCTTTTTCTTCCATTTTTCTGCCATCTCGACTTGGGGTTAACATTACCCCCCTCCTAGACGGGTGCCAGTTCCATGGCACTTTGGCGTTGGTGTAAGGGTGGGGGCCACATGTAGACTCAGGTGCTTGTGGAAGCTCAAGAATGATGTTCGTCAGAGTAGCTCATTGGATGTCATGGGTGGACGAGGGCCTCCGAAGTTGGTGGTTTGGCACTTTTGGTGTACCTGAAGAAGAAGGTGTGGTGCTCTACCTAAGGGGAGTGCTTTCCTCAGCGTGTTAGTGTAGTGTGCTCGTGCTAGTGGAATGGGGAGGTGGGTCTAACCGCAGACGAGCCTGGATGATGTCCCACACTTGAGGACCCATTTGTGCCACGGGGGTGCAGTGCCAGTGGCTTAGGGTGACAGGTCTAACCATAGGTGAGTGTTACCTCCCTAGGTGTGTCCAGCCCTTGATGTGCCCTAAGCGTGACGTGGGGGAGTAAAAAGGGCTAGGGGGTTAGGAGCAGAGCCAGTCGACCGAAGCCACCGAACACTCCTAACTTAAGGGCCCCTAGGTGCAGTGATCGTGCTTTTCTTTGCTGCTGTTCTATTCTTTTCTTTTCTTTTCTTTTTCTTTCTTTCTTTCTCTTTTTTTTTTTGGATACATTTAGGGGTAGTATCACATCAAGAGTATGACAGCCAAGTCTAATTCTCATCATCAGAATGAGGGGGGGAGGGAGGGCAAATGGATTTGCGTAAAAATTGGTGGCTTTGCATGTACCCTTTCAGGTTCATGCGGACGTGGAGAGAGGTGGTGGATAGAAAGGGATGATTACATTTAGTGAATTGGCTATCGCTCATATCCTCTAGGAGAGCTAGGCAAAAGAAAGGTAGTAGGCTAGCTTTCATCATTAAGTGGGTCATAACGCAGCTATCAATAGCATTAGGATCAAAAAAGAGGGGAGGCAAGCCGTTTTCTTGCAGTGCTGGATCTTGCTTAAGTAGGAGCTTAAGGAGCCTAAGGTAATTACACGTGGTTATGAAAGCGGGATCTGGACAGGATGAGAATTCAACGAGGAAGCGTGTCATGGAGGTTGTTAGGCTTCCAAAATCAAAAAGTAGAGTGTCCTCGAAGGAGGTGGCATTGGAATTGTAGATGACGAGGAAGTCATGCCTCCCATGGAGGGTGGCGACAAAATCCACGCCTACCCTACGAGGATATGCCATGAATGTGGGGTCGTTCCGCTCGTAGGGTAGGGTGTTACAAAATGCCATCTAGGCGAGCATGTTGGTATTGCATATTCGCCTTCTCCGGAGGGGTTGGCAGTCGTAGCCCCTTACTGTGTGTGGCACTTCGTACACTTTGTCTTGCTAAAATTCAGCTTCCTCCATGCCCCACAGAGTGGGGGTCCTTGCCCTGTCATCCAGCCATTTTTGGCCTAGTCAGCTGCTACTGCCAGCCGCGATCACCTCCTCCATTACTTTGATCGGCATGACCCTTCTCAGGCTGTCAGGTATAAGGAAGCTGAAAGAGAAAGGGTCCTTTTCGATTTCATGCTGTTCCCAGACCACTAGCACTGCATTAAATTGTGTTGGGAGGTCATCGGGGCATGGTGGGAGGGATGCAGATGGCCGCACGATTGGCTTGGCCTGCAGCCTTTTTCTGGCTTCTTCCACCAACTTTTTCAGTCGCTCCTTGAGGGTGGCTTGTCTGTCCGAGGGCGGGTCGAGTTGTTGTTGTTTCTGATCGTGCGGCGAGGGGGGCTGCGGGATTACATCTTGAGAGCGGAGTTTTGATGTCGAGAAGCGCTTAAAAATAGCCAAAAATTACGAATATCAAGGGAAAAATATTCAACGTCGAAGGCGGTAGCTCCAGCTAGGACGATTTTAAGCACCAAGTGAAATACGACTCTTAAAAGGCGCCCGAGCGACACTTGTTGATTTTTGATAATTTTTCAGACCGCCGTACGGGTTATCAGGAGTTGCCAGCGAATGCGGGATGTCAAGCTGGACGCCCAAGATTTTTCAGAGCTCGAATAGGAGCCAGGACGGGGAAATGGCCACAAAATGGGCAAGATATGAAAAGGTGGACACTTGGGAGGCCAAAATTGGGCATGCCTTTTGAGTTTGGACCCCCCCCCCCCCCCCCCCCCCCCCCCCCCCGCCCCCAAAAATTTTATGCACCTTATGAAACAAAAAACGTGGACAGAGAATGAGGGATGAAGAAAAAACGTGGAGTAACATGGCGGCCGTTTTTTGCGCCCTCTCATGATGGAGATGGAGTATGCAGGCTGAAAGCAACCCATACAACCGATCATGGGGCTGATCTTCTCCTTTCTTGCTGGTCTTATCACTTGTCTTCACCCGTGAAATGGCTGTGGGAATGAAGAGATGGAAATCTAGTTTTTCTTTCTCCTCCCTCTCTCTCTTCTAAGGGCAGATTCATGTGGTGAAGAAGAAGAAGAAGAATAGATGACGGATGCTTGTCCAATGAAGACCGGATTGCTCCGTGGTTCAAGAGGAATGAAGATTGCTGATTTTGGACTGTCATGAGCATTAATGGCTGCTGGAAATCAGTCCCGAGATATGGCAAATAAAAACCCGCAACCTGCAAAGAACGGTAATTTCATTTTTACAAAGGAAATTGATGTTTTATGCAATTTGCTTCATGAATATTTGTTCCCATGGGATGATTATGCATTACGTTATTGTTTGCTATGATTTTGATCAGTTTATCCTCAGAAAATCAGAAAATCATAAGTGTTGTGATTGAAATTAATAGGATAAAACCCGTAAAACACGCGAAATATGGGGAAATTGGGTGTTTTTGGTATATAAATGGAAAATATAATAAGACACACCAACTAAATTTGTGTTTTTGCTGCAAATGAACCTAAGGGCCACATCCCACAACTCATTTTGTATTTTTAGTTATTTAATATTGAAAAAAAATACAAGAAAAATAGTAAAAATGGAAAAAAAATAGGGAAAAAATGGATTTTGAGTACCGAAAATTAAGGAAAAATAAGATTCATGTTTGTGGATGTATGGGGGGTCTGAAGTATGAGGGTTAGCCTCAGTTCAGCCCTACCTTTATGTTTTAGTGAGCCTTTTATTGCTATTTATACAATAAAAATGTGGGAAATGAACCCTAAACCGGTCAATAATGCACAACCTAAACGGGTGAGGGGGTAGAGTGTATAAAAGGTGTTTAAATACTAAATGAAATGATGAAAAGCTTGCTGGTTTTTTATGCATACCATTTAGGTTGGTTGATAATTAAAAATTAAGAACCTAGTAGCACGAGGGTTTCTCGGTGCTAGGTTCATGCAACGCCGCATACGAGCGATAGTTAAATTCATTGAAAGAATGTTTTTGCACTAAGCACAAATGCTGATTTTCTTAATTGTTTGAGCACATGGACATTCACAATTTGCATGAAGCATAAAATGATAAAAAAGTATCAGACAATACCTCCTGGATGCATAGCAATTGCTTTCTAAAAGATCGTGACCAACATTGAGTGAATAAGGTTGTCTAAGCTGTAGGTAGACGTGGGTCCTAGGGAAAGAAAGTGAGGTATGGTACATTTCTGGATACGAAATAATTGGTACCTTGAGTGAAAATATGTGCGAAGTGTTATATATGTTTAGCGACGCATCGAGGGGCCAATCCCCAAGATGTAGGAGAGTCGCAGTGAGGTAGCGACTCTCCTACATCTGCACATTGCCAAATAGCACGAAGTACAAACATAGGAGGTCCTACACATTTGCTTTCTGCCAAGATTTTTCTTTCTCCACCAAGGCGAGGCGTTGTGCCAATGCCTTCATTCGTTTCTCGTTCTGCATGGCCCATTCCTTGACCCTTTTGCTCATTCCTTCCATGCTCTCCCCCTGCTTTTGTGCTAGGGTTATGAGCTTCTACTCCTCAGCCCTGAGCTCTTTGCTCATGCTGCCTTGCTCTTTCTTCCCGAGGCGTAATTGATCGGTCATGGACTCGATCTCCTTTCGTTGTTGCTCCCTCTCTTGTCTTCTCTCCTCTTCCTTGGCGTTCAATTCCTCCATCATCTGCTCAATGGTGGCGGTCTTTGACTCCAGTTCCTTATATTGCATCAGGAGGAGCTTGTATTCCCACTGCATCTGCACAAGTTTTTGATTCTCGTCCTCCAGCCCGCTATTTGTAGCTTTCTTCCTTGTCCTCTTTTGCTTTCAATTCCTGCTTGAGTTCAAATATTTGGCGTTGCTGCATGGCGATGATGCGGGTTTTCTCTAGTTGGAAGGCCGCCACTGACTCTTTTTCTGTCACCAACTCAGCCACCGCCATTCTTTTTTCCTCTTTCGCTCTCTTCAGTTGGGAGAGCAGCTCAGCGACGTATTCGTCGTAACTGGCTTGTGGTGTCATTGTTGCGTGGGTGGGGGTGGTCAAGGCCTCCATACGCGGACGCTTCTGGTCATGCCTCGATTCTGCATCTGCAGCTGGCCATTTTGGTCCCGTGGTCATGGTTTCCATGTTTTTCCCTTGGGCCATTTCCTTTTTGATGAAGTATTGTATCCAGGCCACCAAGTTGGACACTTCCAAGCTGGTGGGGATACTAGGGGTGAGCGTAGTGGGTTCAGCGGGGGGTGCCATGAGGGTGGGGATAGGATGGAGGGGTGCTTTGCCTTTTCCTTCTGGAACTACGGGGGGCGTGGGTTCTGGTGCCTACATGCTGG